>NW_026606690.1:225000-527500 GCF_029890125.1 Rhinichthys klamathensis goyatoka
ACATTTATGTTGAGTTTTTTTTTCTCCTTTGTCCTTTTACCGCCACTTACAACAAAAAACATACCCCTCCCATTGGTCATTTTTTTGCAGGCAGCTTTATTACTGTAAATGCATTTACAGTAGAGAAGAATTACAGTAGTGAGGGAATAGTTTCCCATAATCCTTTGCTATTTAGAGTAATATACTGTAAAGTGTATATCTGGTATTTTACTGTACATATTACAGTAAAATACTGTTCAAAATACAAAAATCAATTACAGTGTATGTTTTTAGTCATCCATTATGATAAATCCATAGCAATAGTTTGGATTTGTTTTGTCTCTAAAAGATCAGAAAGTTGTTCCCATGATGATTAGGTGTGCAACTAACAATCATTTCCCTGGTCAAATGGATTTAATTAGTTTTGTCAACAACAAGTTTTCTCAAAGCTCAAGGGGACGTCCTCAAATGTCTTGTTTGGAATCATAGAATCCTTTATCCCCCCCTAAATTACTTTAATTATCAGAAATCATTGATTAATCATTGATTAATTTAAAAGTCAACAGTTAATCGATTAATCGTTGCAGCTCTATGGAAGATATCCAGCAGTGTCCAAGGTCTTCAAATGTCTGTTTTAAAGACGGCGACAGTCCAAAACTAAATATTCAGTTTGCTGCCATAGAAAACTGGGAAGCAGAAAATGTTTGGCTCAAACCATCAACCTAATATCAAAAACGTACATTGATTGATGGACTAATCGTTTTTGAATATTACAGTCTTGTTTAAACTTTTACAGTATCAGGCTTTACAATTCACGTAATCTTCATGAATGAACAAATATATAATTTAGAATGTATGCTCCTTATTACCTGGATTATTGTTAAAGTGAGCTCTGGTCGCAGCTTCTCCAACGTCTCAGATTTTCGGCTTCTCTTTTCTTTTAAATGTTTAAAAACTCTGTAAACGGAAGATTTTATGGTTTTGAACTGTTGGTCGGACAAAACGAGACATCACTTTCAGCTCTGAAGATATTGTTTTAAACTGAGTGAATTTAAACTGGCGACCTGTCCAGGGTGTACCTCGCCTTTCGCCCGATGTCAGCTGGGACCCTGTACGCCGGTGTTGTGCCTAATTTCGACCCCCTGCCAGATTATTATTCCCCTCGTTGAAGTCAGTACCTGATTGCCTAATCCCAACCCCACCCCTAATCCTAACCCCTCCCCCACAACTAATCCTAAACCTGCCAAGTACCAACGCTAGGGGGGTAATAATTTGGCGGGGGTCGAAATTCGGCACAACACTGGATAAGCGGTTGACGATGGATGGATGGATGGAAGCAAACCACCCGTGTGAGACACCTGAATGCATCACAGTCGCCTTTATTGGAATAACATTTCAGCCAATCAGCGATCAGTGTAACAAACACAAAGCCTTTGAAGATGCGTCTGATTATCTGCTTCGTCTTTCATAACTCAGATAAACATTGTCTGGAGTTTAATTATTAGCTTCCCACATTAATGACTTGAAGTTAATTAATGAAGTGAAAGGTGTGTTGTGGTTTTTCCTCAGAGATAGTAACTGGTTTTGACCAGCAGATGTCAGCGCACTCTCTCTGAGCAGTCTTGTAGCTGTAATGATGAATAAGTGAAAAAGCTGCCTCATGTTAATCAAACGTCTTCAGTTTGTGTTCCGAAAGCCGTCCTGTGGATTTGTTTAACAACCAAACTTCTCACCAGTGAGCGTACTGGTTTATCTGCATCATGTCTGGATCTCTGAGGAGAGACACCCCCCCCCCACAGCCAAGCCAAATTGGTTCAAAGTTCATCTAGCCTGGTCACTGTGCGGCTAATATGTTGGTGTTTATTCCAGTTCATGACACCAAAATTGACTCTAAATGCAGATTGTCTATATTTCTAAACACACACACTTCATGAACAGAATAATATGTTTTTTGTGTTTTTAATTGTTGAACAAATATAGGGTCCGTTTGTTGGTGCAGTGTGCTAATTTCAACCACTTAAATGTTATTTACCAAGGATTCATTATTATATTTAGTAAATAATGGACTGCTGGGACTCACTGGGGCCAAAGCCAGTGGAGAAGTCACTCCACGTCACTGTGTTTCAGTGCCAATATGTATGTGGTGTTTGGAATTACCTGGATTTCTCCATAAATTGGTCATAAAATGTGATCTGATCTTCTAATACAACAGTAGACAAACACAATTTGCTTAAACTAATACCACACAAACAAGTATATGTTTTTATTGAACACACCGTGTTCACATTCACAGTGCAGGGTGTAAAAATTGTGAACCTCTAGGCCAGTGACTTCTGCAAAAGCTAACTGCAGTCAGGAGTCAGCCAACCTGGGGTCCAATCAATGAGTCGAGGTTGGAGGTGTTGGTTAGAGCTGCCCTGCCCTGTAGTTGAGCGACTGTAAATCACACTGGAACATGAACCATGTGACCCACAAGGATTCTGAATCTCAGCTGACTCAACTTCTGTCTCTTGTTGAACCTGTGTCTTCGGGTCTGAGGACAGTCTCATCAGTCACCACACCACCCTGACCTCAGCATTTATTTCAGCCACTGAGCCTTTTTCTCTAGAGTTAGGGCCCGTGTCCACCAAAGCGTTTTTTGCCAGCTGAAAACGGCAGCTGCTCTTCTGAAAACGGCCAACAGGGAGCGCTAGCGGGCGTTTTTGAGGCACAGCGTTTTTTCCGACTGCTTTGGTGTCTATGATACATAAAATCTGTGGTTGTAGTACTCCTACCTAACTTTACTGGATGTAAAAATATCAACATGGAGTAGAGTACTTGCTCTGTATAAAGAGACGACTAAAGCAGGTAGAGAGGGAGGACGGACTCGCCAGGATAGTAACCGTTGCTACGGTGTGGTATTTGTCCCGCCCCTCCTCTACTGTGATTGGACAGCTGGGTAAAAAGTGCCAGTGACGAGCGCAGCGTTTTCCCCAAAGTTGAACATTTTTCAACTCTCGCCATTTTTCAACTCTCGCCGACCCAGCGCGGAAAAGATGCTCAGCGCCTCATTGGAATTAATTGAAAAAAAGATGCTGGCATCAGAAATAAAGGCTTTGGTGGACACGGGCTCTTAGGGATGGAAGGACATTAAAATTAATCTTTCAACACAAATAATAATTTTAATAGTTTTATTTCAAAGAATAAAGGATTCTTAAAATTATTTTATATGATTATGAAACATTTGAGTTCAGTAACTGTTAAATGATTTTGGTTACAATAAAAATGTCAAACATTCAAATCAAAGCACAACATAAAGTTGATATGATTTAACTGACAGTGTGTTGTCCTTTAAGGAATTTAGAGTATTTGTGTCATGTGGTGATGTCATTTCCTATTAAGTCACTTCCTGTTTGTCCTTCCTGGTACTGCATGGAAACAGACATGGTGTGCTCTTAATGTTGAATCCACTTGCATCCACCTTAAAGCATCATAGAGGCAATGCTGTAAGTTTGTTTATGTGATAATAGACATGTTAAAGGTCATATATTAGTAGAGATTTTGTTAAAGTGATGATGTTTGATAAGATTGCTAAAAATGTTTACTGTTGTGTACAAGCTCTCAGCAATGCTAATGGCCTGTACAACTGCTGCTACAATGAGATGGCATTGTATATTCATGTTGTTCACAATTTGATGTTACTCAAGAAATGGACACTGAATGTTGCTGTATTGTTTTTATTACAGTTTTCACCTACATGTAAATGAGGAAGTGTGACAGTAAATGATCAACCTTACTACGACTCTGTCTTCATTTTCAACGGTTTAACTTGGTGTTTAGTCAGAGTTTCAACACACTGCACGAGAACACTACAGACAGTATAAATAAAGTTACTCATAAGGTTGTTCTGGAGGGATGGAGTCTCTAACTGGATTACATTTAACTTGAAGCTGCAGCTGATGCAGAGCTACACTTCTGTTTTTGCTTGGTTTCTGGGCGGTTTTTATCCTATTGGAGAAGGTTTCTTCAAGTGAAAGATTAACAGGATTTCTATGATGCTAGAAAGTTTTGCTCAATTAGCACCAAATATTGTTCTCACCGCAGTCTCTGTAGGAAATGAGGACCTGAGCTCAGTTGGAAACAGCTGGACATTAAGGGTTAAGGACGTCTTAACCTTCCTGTTCTTAAATCACCCCAGTTGTTCAGCCTCATCACATCCCATTATAATTACAGGAACACACGTCAACCTGTAGGTTAGATGTTAGATAATTGGGGTAACAATGTTATATATATATATCTTCTTTTCTTCAGTTTGAAAGCCTCGGGTCCCACGGATGAACTATTCATTTATATCAAAGGAACATGAAACATAAAATCTCTTCTGCTCTGACTTGAATTAATATAATTCATAAATTCATGTACATAAAAAACATCATGAAGGCCTTCGTAAAGTGAAATGAGTGTGCCTTTTCACATTTGGGTTTAATTGAGGAACATTATATTGAAATGAAAAAATATAAGGTCGTGCAACATTCAATTTGCAGAATGTTCAGGAAATGGGAAGCAATTAAGTATAAGTGGAAATAATGGATGCTGATTGGTCAATACGGCATTCCTGCTGAGATAAAATGTCCATCAAAACTCCTTTTAATTGATCTAAAACCTCCAAGAGTGCCGTGTGCAACTGACTGATTCTCTCTTCTGCAGATGAAATCCACCCTAAAGTGTACCACACCTGCTTCTTTATCGTCACTTATTTTGCTCCATTATGTTTGATGGCCCTGGCATACATCCAGATCTGTCATAAACTCTGGTGTCAACAGGAATGTAAGCATGCTTGACCTTCAGACACATTATAGTTAAGCTGAACTGCATTTGAACTTTTTATAAATGACAGCATTTTCCTTATATTGTGCAAGCGTAGTGCGTTGCATAATATCTTTGTCTAAAGTAGCATTGTAACTGATGGGAGTTTTGGATTTGGTAGCAGTTTAACAGTGTTTTACTGTAAAATCACATGAAATGTCCTGTTTTTGATTACGCTTTATTTGAAGGTGTCCTTGTTACAGTGTAATTACACATTTAAGTACTGAGTAAAATTATTAAACTACATGTACTAACTATAGGGTTAGGATTAGGTCTGTTGTAGGGTTCGTTGGATGTAATTATGCGACAAATGTAACAATGACCCTGTGAAATAAAGTGCTACCCAGTTTTTACCCCGTATACAGTGAGGGAATTGATTATTAACCAATTATCCAGCTAACAGGGATCGCTCTCACAACTTCCCTAATAGTTGGGGGCCTTGAGCACATAAATAGGTGATTTCGCGCAAATTCATCTAAAAGCGCCAAATTTGGCACAGATGTAGCACAGGTCATACCGAAATGATTTAGCTAGGGCGCCGGAGCCAGCGACCCTCAGGGCCAAGATGGCAGCCAAATCCAATATGGCCGCTACCTGAAAAGGGTTCCGGCTATACCTTTTGAACCACATGAGTTACAAATACAAACTTAATATGTTTTTCAGCTTAATTGATCATTGGAAACACATAGGAATGTTTATATTTATGACACAGTATATCTGGACCCCTTGATCCTCCAATTCCAATATGGCCGCTGTCCAAAAAAGCAGTTTGGGCTGTAGTATGGGGCCTTACACCCCATTGTTTGCGCAAATTCATCTACAAGCACCAAATTTGGCACAGATGTAGCTGAGGACATACTGAAATGATTTAGCCAGGGCGCCTGAACCAATGGTACCTGAGACCAAGATGGCAGCCAAATCCAATATGGCTGCCGCCTGAAAGGGATTCTGCTATAGCTTTTGAGCCAGATGAGATACAAATACAAACTTGATGTCTATTTCTACATTTTTGACCATGGGAAACCCATAGGAATACTTACATTTATGATTGGGTATATCAAGACCCCCCAAATTCCCTAAATTCAATATGGCCGCTGTCTGAAAAAGGGTTTTGACAACTTTTGAACCAAATGAAAACTTAAATGTTTTTTTTTTTTTTTTTTTTTTACCTTGACAAACACACAGGAATAATTACATTTGTGATTGCCTATGTTTATACCCCACATTTGCATTTACAAGAAAGCATACCTGATCATTCATACTTTATCAATTAGAAAATTGGTGGGAATATTTGGAATGTAGGGAAGACATATATGAGGGAGAGTCAGAATTCCAGCATAGATTTGGGCAATACTGAGCAAATACTGAGAATACTAGTTGATTGCATGGACTGTGGTGGAGCAGCTGTTTAGTGCTACTCCATGCTTGTGAGCAAGATCCATAGTCATACATATATGATCAGTCCCATGAGCAGACTCTATGAAAACCCTGAAGCCCTCACGCTCTTCATGGTGGTAGGGCCTGACTCGTCACACAACTGTTCTTTTCCCTTCAGTCCAGACCTGATGCAGACATGGCAGAATTCTTCAGGGTCGAAAATCAAAGGGAGCCACCCAGCATTTCCAACCAAGGGCGTTTACGCAATGGTACAATGTCAGACATTCTTGAATGCATGAAGGTGAAAAAAACCCATGTAGCAGCAGCTAGAGATGCAACTGTAGTTATGCTTGATGGTGCTGTAATGGTCCAAATGGTCTGGCCAACTACTGAAAAAAACATTCCATGACTACGTTAACACCAATATTGCTGGGTTTGTGAGGTCACACATGAGCTATGAATCTGTCACGCGATTGGATATTGTGTTTGATACATATCCAGAGGAGAACCTCAAAACACAAAATCACCAACGCAGAGGAACCGGATCAAAAACTAAAGGAGATGGGAGAACTCCAATTCCAAAACGTAACTGGAACAGTGACTTCCTGAAAAAATGAGGACAACAAGGATGAACTATTTGGATATATCAGTGAAGAGATAACCAAGCATGGCATGTCAGGTAAACTCCTCCTTTTCCACCAAGAAATATGCTGTACTCTCCAACAGACCAGGGTATGACATGTCTGCCCTTCAGCCTTGTAATCATCCAGAAGCAGATACAAGAATAATCCTGCATCTTGCACATGCTGGGGCCAATGGCCATAAAAAGGCGTTTGTTCGGACTATCGACAGCGATGTTGTCATATTTGCCATCCGCTTCTTCAACACACTTGGCCTCACAGAGCTCTGGATCGCCTTTGCAGGTGGAAGAAACTATAGGGACATTCCTGCTCATGAAATCAGCAAGGATCTTGCTCCCCAGAAGTCACTGGCCTTACCACTCTTCCACGCTTTAACAGGCTGTGACACAACCTCAGCCTTCCTGGGCTATGGGAAAAAGAGTGCATGAGCAGCTTGGCAGGCAACACCAGATCTCACAGAATCCCTGGTTACCCTCATCTTGGAGCCTGAACAGATCAACAATGATGTCCATGTCCAAGACTGGAGCGTATGGTAGTCATCATTTACAGCAAGAGCTGTGGTTCCAGCCGTGTGGATGAAGCTAGACATCACCTTTTCTCGAATGGTACCAAGTCTCTCGAGAACCTGCCTCCTACCCAAGCTGCACTGATTCAGAACATCAAAAGAGCATTGCTGCAGGCCAGCTTCTACTGGAATCAGGCAACCGCTGTCCAGCAAGATATCCCAGAGTTCAATGCATGGGGATGGTATCGGGACTCTACAAGCAAGACTTGGGAACGTTAAAGGACTTATCTCGGAGACGCCAGTAAAGCCTGCACCATTCTCCTCCACTGTGGCTGCAAGACAGAATGTAGAGGGCACTGCAAGTGCTGTAAAGCCGGAGTTCGTTGCACTTCTATATGTGCATGTGAGGGTGCTTGTACAAACAATGATGGTGGAAATGATGAGAGATCGGGTGATTGTGAGTGATAATGATAATTCATGTGAGAGACCATGAGAATTCACTGTTGTTTTTTTATGTTATTGCTGTTTTTTTGTTATGCCAAGCAAACCTTTAAGAGTTTTAGACAAATTGACTATATTATTATATCATTCTTTTATCAATTTGAGATAATATAAATATTGCCTTGCAATAATAATTGTCTTATTCTTTCTTATGATTACACTTTGAAATGTATTCACCGGTGGTACACTGAAAAGCATTTCACATTTAAAAGGAAATGAATCAACACTGAGAATAACCTTCAAAGTTGTGATAAAAAAAAAGGATTTTCAACCACAGTCTTGAAAAGAATACAGGTTCCAGACTTACACAAGCATAAATATAAATATGCCAATGGACTTCCTGTGGTCAATAAACATAAAATAGACATCACATCCTCATTTGTAGCGCATTTGGTTCAAAATTTGTAGCCAAAACGCTTTTTCGGACAGCTGCCAAATTGAATTTAGGGAATTTCCCTCAAATTGGCTTCAGTCTTACCAGTCTTCTTGATATACCCAATCATAAATGTAAGTATTCCTATGGGTTTCCCATGGTCAAAAAAGGTAAAATAGAGATCAAGTTTGTATTTGTATCTCATCTGGCTCAAAAGCTATAGCCGAATCCCTTTCAGGCGGTGGGCATATTGGATTTGGCTGCCATCTTGGTCTCAGGGACCATTGGCTCAGGCGCCCTGGCTAAATCATTTCAGTATGCCCTCAGCTACATCTGTGCCAAATTTGGTGCTTGTAGATGAATGTGCGCAAACAATGTCCCATCTACTGTAAAGTCCATAGCCATACTACAGCCCAAAATACTTTTTTGGACAGCGGCCATATTGGAATTGGAGGATCAAGGGGTCCAGATATACTGGGTCATAAATATAAACATTCCTATGTGTTTCCCATGATCAATTAAGCTGAAAAACATATCAAGTTTGTATTTGTAACTCATGTGGTTCAAAAGTTATAGCCGGAACCCTTTCGGTTAGTGGCCATATTGGATTTGACCGCCATCTTGGCCCCGAGGGTCGCTGGCTCCGGCGCCCTAGCTAAATCATTTCAGTATGATGTGAGCTACATCTGTGCCAAATTTGGTGCTTGTAGATGAATTTGCGCAAACATTGTCCCATCTACTGTAAGGCCCCATAGCCATACTACAGCCCAAAATGCTTTTTTGGACAGCGGCCATATTGGAATTGGAGGATCAAGGGGTCCAGATATACTGTGTCATAAATATAAACATTCCTATGTGTTTCCCATGATCAATTAAGCTGAAAAAAAAATATCAAGTTTGTATTTGTAACTCATGTGGTTTTAAAGTTATAGCCGGAACCCTTTTCGGGCAGCGGCCATATTGGATTTGGCCGCCATCTTGGCCCCGAGGGTCGCAGGCTCCGGCGCCCTAGCTAAATCATTTCAGTATGATGTGAGCTACATCTGTGCCAAATTTGGCGCTTTTAGATGAATTTGCGCGAAAATGTGCTTAAGGCCCCCAACTATAACGTTCTGTCAAGGTTTCTCAAAGTTATGAACAAACGTTCTTCCAGTGACGTTAATAAAATATCTGGCCTTTCATAATGTTCTCAAAACTTTAGCACAAAAACATTATTCATTGAAAAACATTTTTTTTTTTCTGATACTGGATGTTTATCAAATGTTTCAGGTGTTCAGAAAATTATAAGTAACATTTCTATAATGTTTACGAAATAAAATTAAACGTTTCCATAACACTGGCAATTTTGACCGTTCAGAGAACACTCAGAAATAACGTTTTCATGACTTAAAGGAGTAGTTTTTGATGAAAACATTCCAGGATTTTTCTCCATATAATGGACTTCAATGGGGTCCAAACGGTTCAAGGTCCAAAAGACAGTTTCAGTGCAAACTGTTCAAAGGGCTTTAAACGATAAGATTTGTTCATTTTGATGAACGAGTTCGAACAGGAGAGTCACAAACGCGCATCACAGAACAGAGCAAGGCGAGCATTTGAGCTTATAAAACTTAAACTTTGTAATTTATTTATTAAATGAGCGATCGTTTCGCTTGATAAGACCCTTATTCATCGTCTGGAATCGTTTAAAACCCTTTGAACAGTTTGCACTGAAACTGTCTTTTGGACCTTGAACCGTTTGGACCCCATTGAAGTCCATTATATGGAGAAAAATCCTGGAATGTTTTCATCAAAAACCTTAATTTCTTTTCGACTGAAGAAAGAAAGACATGGACATCTTGGATGACATGGGGGTGAGTAAATTATCAGCAAAAGTTTTTTCAAAAGTGAACTACTCCTTTTAGCGATTATCACACTATCCGATTTATTATAGTCCATACGATGAACAGACTGTACGAACATGATCATCGCTGTAAGTCACACTGGAAGATCTCAGATGTCAGACACGTCTTCGGTGACGGTGAGCTGCTTTTCACGCGGGATTGAAATGCTGGCTACAAACAAATCTCAAATGTTCATCTAGGTCATGGCTTGTCTTGAAAAACAAAGACGATTTGACAGTCATGATAGGAGATGTCACACTGCAGGACTGCGAGCCAAATCTTTTGACAGGCAGAACAGAAGTTCAGGTCACATTTGATCGCAATGTTCATTAATAGCCGTGTTTCCACTGCCGGGCTAGGGCCGGGCCAGGGCTAACAGCGAGCCGAGCTGAGCCAGTGGCCTCGGGCCTTAAGCACCGGGCTTGCGTTTCCACTGCCGGGCCGTAGCTCCGCAGCACTGCCCTAAACCCCGCCCCTAACACGCCTTTCTGGATCAAACGTCATACATACAACCCAACCCATTTCAGCGGATATTATGAATTTATTTATTTTTTAAGTTAGAAAGATAGCATGTATATTAACTCACCGACTGTGGCTGCAATAGTGTCCCGATTGTCTCGCGAGTCGACACTAACAGAGGGACGGTGACCCAGCACACGTCCATCAAGTTGATCCGTGGAAAGTTCCTTCTCTGGGCTCCGCTTTGTCCATTTTGCGTTTTAATCGCCTTGAACAATACTGCGCCCGTAACTTTTTTATTTTTTCCTGAACTTGAAGCGTTGCTCGCTGCATGCTTAGGTTAGAAAGTTCAGCATCGATGTATTTTATAACGTCCTCGTTTCTTCACACGCCGTCAAATTGACGTTGTACCCTTTCTTCTGCCCAAATGCCCAGAAGATTTTGCGCGATATAAAAAAGTGAAATGTGCGTCTTGCTTCAGATCATAACGTTCCATAACACCGATAAACTCCGCCTTTTACCTTGAGCACGCCTCTAGCCCGAGCTGGCCCGCTTTGGCCCAAGGTATTCGACGGGCCAGAAATCCTGGCCGTTGGCCCCGAGTAAGCCCCGATCAAGCCCCGGAAGTGACAGTGGAAACACGACTGGTGATGGTGGTGCTGTTTGTGTTCGCGCTCTGTTACCTGCCCATCAGTGTCCTCAACATCATGAAGAGGTAAGAGTGTGTGTGACGCTCGCTCAAGAACACGGCTGCGCAACAACGTACAATGTTATCACGTAACCCCTCCACCCGGGTCCTACTCGCCCCGCTCTGTGCGGGCCTCGAACCCGGGTCTCCGGCGTGAGAGTCAGGCGCTCTAACAAGGAGGCTAAAGACTGCAGCCTGCTACTATACATAAATTAACTGCAAGATAATATTTATATAGCCTATAAGTGTGTACTTAAGGGTGTATTCACACCTGCCTTGTTTGGTTCGATTGAATCGAACTCTAGTTCGTTTCCCCTCTTGGTGCGGACCTTTTGGGCAGGTGTGAATACAGCAATCGAACTCGGGTGCGGACCAAACAACCGAACCGAGACCCAGCTGAAGAGGTGATCTCGGTACGGTTCCAAACGAACTCTGGTACGGTTCGTTTACGGTGTGAACATGAACCGACCCAATTGCAAGAAAGCACTGCGCCTTTGAGTTAAAAGGCTTCCGTAGTCGGAGATTTTGGCATAATGGTTTGTGTTATTGTTGTTCAAGTGCGAAAGAGAATTCCATTCCGGCGCGCTGTCTGGCCACACGATACTGTTGCGCGTCTTTCTGCGCGCCGTGTGTGTGTGCGTCATTGGAATGGAATGAATGAATGAGTGTGTGCATCAGGACATTCACATACAGAGCGTTCTCTTTAGTCTAATCGCGCATAGATGCAAAAAAAAGCTTTTGCAGTTTAGTTACAAGGATGATGCTGCGTTAAACTGGACAAACTTAAATCGCAAGCGTTAACATTGACAGCACTTGTAAGCAGTATATACAATAAGAATCTCATTATTTGAATGTGTGAACATAGCCCCTCTCTATGAATCAAAACTTTATACCTTATCCGTCTTCTGCGCAGTTTCTTCATATTGCGTTTGTACAGATTATAACACAAAATTAGTAAAATAACAAATATTGCAGTACGAAATATCTCCATGCTGAGCCTTTTTTGCACTTCCTGATTTCCCTACTTGAGAATCCTTGTCCAATGAATGGACGACCTTAGCACACTTGTGGTTTTGTTTACACATTTTGGTTCACTTGCAAAAAGAGCAGTGTGAAAGCGAACCGTACCAAAAAAAAAAAAAAAAATTATTATTTGGTCCGGACCAGAGCAAGTGAACTATCGGACTTTCCTGGTGTGAATACACCCTTAGTCTACAAATTTTAATTCTCTCCGAATTCAACTGAAAGTTTTACCACCCATCGATACACAGCCGCTTCTCCCTCGCACGTGCGTTTTTTTTCTTTTCCTCCCCGACTCACTCTTTTTCTCCCGCCCCTTCAAGTGATCTCTAATTGGCTCAGTTTACATCAATCAAAACAAACTAAAATCACATTGGCCAAGTTATCATAACACTGGAATTCACAAAGAGCAAAGCTTCATGGAAGGTGTAGTTTTTCCCATTAAGATACCACAAGCCAAGAAATTGTCTTTTCATTTAACCATATTTAGTAGGCCCCTACAATAATACCATTTAATGACTTTTTGAGAGGGTTTATTGTGATTCTCAACTGTGATCCACATTTTTTTAAATCAGCATATAAAAGGCACACGTTAATGAGTAATATATGTATCGTTTGGGTCACACGTTATATTAGGTGTATTTAATATGTACTTACATCAACAAAATAATGATATGAATAATTCGGTAACGCTTTATTTTACGACCCGCAAACAACTGCGTAAGTAAACCGAAATTACGGTGTACATTTCTGTAATTATAGCGTACTTCCGTGTAGGTATAGGGGAACAATATGTTAAGTTTGGGGTAATAAAGGGGTAACAAGCAGATAGTATACAACCTGCAAATAACTTCGTAAGTAAACTGAAATTACGGTGTACGTTTCTGTAAATATAGTGTACCTCCGTGTAGGTATAAGGTAATAAAGGGGTAACAAGCTATGCAAGCAAATTATTTATAATGTAATTATTTTAACAGGTACCTATTATGTTAATATATTCCAGGCAAAAATTGTGAGCTACGTCTGTTGTATATAAAAGTTATCATCACATTTCTGGCAAAATATGTTCTTGTGCAATTTTACATTTAATTTTGGCATCTGTGGGTTGATTTAACATTAATTAATCTAGTGAGAAAAGCCAATAAATTATGTTTTTATCATATTGTGCTTACATACAGCCATACACGTTTCATTTTCAACCCACAGATGTCAAAATTACCCTGTAAAATTGCACAAGAACATATCTTGCCAGAAATGTGATGATAACTTTTATATACAACAGACGTACAATTTTTGCCGGGAATATATTAACATAATAGGTACCTGTTAGTTTTAAAATAATTACATTATAAATAATTTGCTTGTACATCTGCTTGTTACCCCTTTATTAGCCTACCCAAAACTTAACATATTGTTCCCTTATACCTACACGGAAGTACACTATAATTACAGAAACGTACACCGTAATTTCGATTTACTTACGAAGTTATTTACAGGTTGTATATCTGCTTGTTACCCCTTTATTACCCAAAACTTAAAATATTGTTCCCTTATACCTACACGGAAGTACACTATAATTACAGAAACGTACACAGTAATTTCGGTGTACTTACGCAGTTGTTTGCGGGTCGTAAAATAAAGTGTTACCAATAATTCTTAGGTAATAATAATAATAATATTTTTAAAACACTTGTGCTGTTATTGAGCTAATGCGGGTAAGGTTAGGGACAGATGTGCGGGTATGGGTCGGTTTAAGGGTTTAAGATGTAAGGAAAGGTCATGAGTGTTATTATAGATGCAATTACAGCTTTTAAACATAAGTACATTGAAAAACATGTATGTACACAATAAGTGCACTATATCAAATGATTCATTTAAATCTTGGTACATTAAAGACACTTATAAAAATGTCATTGTTGGACATGAAAATAATGTCAATATGAATGGATGGATGGATTATCCTAAAATTGGCTTCATTTTCTTCATGCAAATGATTTTTCTTTGTCCTTTTAATTTTGGGGTATTGGTTGTCCTAGGCAAGTTCTTGTGAGATTCACTCCTCTACACTTTGGTTAGAAAGTATTTAAACAAACTTGTGTATGTATATTTACATGACTTAACTCTGTAGGATGATGTGTATCATGCTTTGCAAATTTTGGCATTTGGTTAACTCAACAGTTAACATTCTGTCATTGTAAAAAAAAAAACTATATTAATTTTTCAAAAAGTGTCTTATGGTAGTATAACGCATTATTATGTTTAAAGGCATGAGACAGACTGCTGAGATGATATCTGTTAATTATGCGTCTCTTTGTAGTCTGACTTCTGTTCAAGCCAAGAATCTGTAGTGAATTTCCCTCTAGTAATGTTTAGCAGTAATCCAAGAAATGAATATAGCTCTTCGAGCCGCCAGGAGCGGTAATAGGGAACACCTGGTTACGCAATTAGGAAATCCCACGAAGGCTACATGGTGCGTCCTTCGAAGTCTGCAGCCTTCACATGGGGACACAGCTAGGGAGTGTAGGATATACTCAGAGAACCAAACTAGACACACAGGTGGCACTAATCCGTAACCACGGTAACAAACAAGGAGGAAGCAGTAACTAAGGCGGGGATGTTTACACAACACCATTTTCAACAAAAAACTTTGTATATGTTTTGGCCGTTCGTTTACACGAAAACTGCGGTTTGGGTGCCTGAAAACACAAACTTTTGAAAACGGGTTTCAAAGTGCAAGTTTTTGCAAATGACAAAAAAGCGAATCACTAAATACGATGACGTCATGCACATGTGTATCACGTGTTCAGTCTACAGTGTTTCGTCGCCATCTCCTGGCCTGGCAGCAGAATACAGCGCTTTTACGGATCCGTGTGAACGGGTTTCGTTTTGGCAATGGTGTCGTCTGTGCGCGGAAAAACTCAAAGGAAAACCTTCTCCGTTTTAAGCACATCGTTGTCATTCCTGTAAACGTACTCTAAGGAGACAGAAACTAAACTGAAAGGAAATGCATGCACATAAATGAAAACACAATGAAATCCACAGTTACTCCTTCACTTCTTCAGGAAAAAAACAGTACGAGATAATGTATAGTCAGACAGTCATTAATAAACCTGGTGTGAAGTAGAAAGGTTTTATCACAGGGTTTATTTTGCACAGATGATTTTGACGGTACGTTGACTGTATGCTATCCTTACATTAAAAATAAGTCGTTTTGAAGTGTTTTTATAACATGAGAAGAAAGAAAATGCGAAGCATCCAGTGACCTCAGCTTTGCGATCTGATCGCCCAGTTGGTGTTTGTTTATTAATAATAACATACTACAATCTTGCTTATTACACATCTACTTTGAGTTCAAATATTTTATTTTGTAGATAAGTATTTCCCCTCACTAGTTTAAGCTGCTTTGCAGACTGCATGTGTTGAGCTGAAATGAAGGCTGCAAATAAAATACCTTCAATAAATTCTGTTTAAAAATCTACTTTTTGTAAGGATTGTTAGAGGAGATTGCCACTGTATTTGAGAAATGGGCTTTATTTATTCTAAATGTTTTGTTTTTGATTGTTGCATTTATACAGAAGCTTGTTTCTGCCACAGAATAAATACATTTTAAAAGATAATTGCGACTTTTTGATTTCAAAATTGCGAGATATAAATCTGAAAATTGAGATTCGCAATTGCAATTCTGACTTTTTTTCTCACAATTGCGACTTTATATCATGCAATTCTGGCTTTATCACACGCATTTGCGAGTTAATATATCGCAATTCTGACATCTTAGATTTATGAGATATAAACTTAATTTATGAGATATAAGCTTGCAATTGCTTGTCAGACAAATTGCTTATAAATTGTTATAAAGTCATAATTTCGAGATATAAACGTGCAATTTTGAGAAAAAAAAGCAATTTTGTCAGTTTATATCTCACAATTCTGACTTTATAACTCACAATTACAACTTTATATCACACAATTCACAAAAAGTCATAATTGTGAGATGTAAACTTGCAATTGTGAGAATAAAAAGGTCAAAATTGCGAGATATAAATCTCAAAATTGCAATTCTGACTTTTTTTCTCACAATTGCGACTTTATATCATGCAATTCTGGCTTTATCACATGGATTTGCGAGTTAATATTGCAATTCTGAAATCTTAGAATTATGAGATATAAACTTAATTTATGAGATATAAGCTTGCAATTGCTTGTCAGACAAATTGCTTATAAATTGTTATAAAGTCAGAATTTCGAGATATAAACGTGCAATTTTGAGAAAAAAGGCAATTTTGTCAGTTTATATCTCACAATTCTGACTTTATAACTCACAATTGCAACTTTATATCACACAATTCTAAGATAAAAAGTCAGAATTGTGAGATAAAAAAAAAAAAACTTTTTTATTCTGTATTGTAAACAAGCTTCCATACGTTTATATCTGTTATCCGCAGAGTATTCGGCGCTTTTAAGAACACCAAAAACAGAGAGACTGTCTACGCCTGGTTCACCTTCTCACACTGGCTGATATACAGGTCCTTCTCAAAAAAATTAGCATATTGTGATAAAGTTCATTATTTTCCATAATGTAATGATAAAAATTTAACTTTCATATATTTTAGATTCATTGCACACCAACTGAAATATTTCAGGTCTTTTATTGTTTTAATACTGATGATTTTGGCATACAGCTCATGAAAACCCAAAATTCCTGTCTCAAAAAATTAGCATATTTCATCCGCCCAATAAAAGAAGTGTTTTTAATACAAAAAAAAAAGTCAACCTTCAAATAATTATGTTCAGTTATGCACTCAATAGTCAATACTTGGTCGGGAATCCTTTTGCAGAAATGACTGCTTCAATGCGGCGTGGCATGGAGGCGATCAGCCTGTGGCACTGCTGAGGTGTTATGGAGGCCCAGGATGCTTCGATAGCGGCCTTAAGCTCATCCAGAGTGTTGGGTCTTGCGTCTCTCAACTTTCTCTTCACAATATCCCACAGATTCTCTATGGGGTTTAGGTCAGGAGAGTTGGCAGGCCAATTGAGCACAGTACTACCATGGTCAGTAAACCATTTACCAGTGGTTTTGGCACTGTGAGCAGGTGCCAGGTCGTGCTGAAAAATGAAATCTTCATCTCCATAAAGCTTTTCAGCAGATGGAAGCATGAAGTGCTCCAAAATCTCCTGATAGCTAGCTGCATTGACCCTGCCCTTGATAAAACACAGTGCACCAACACCAGCAGCTGACATGGCACCCCAGACCATCACTGACTGTGGGTACTTGACACTGGACTTCAGGCGTTTGGGCATTTCCTTCCCCCCAGTCTTCCTCCAGACTCTGGCACCTTGATTTCCGAATGACATGCAAAACTGAGCAACAGTCCAGTGCTGCTTCTCTGTAGCCCAGGTCAGGCGCTTCTGCCGCTGTTTCTGGTTCAAAAGTGGCTTGACCTGGGGAATGCGGCACCTGTAGCCCATGTCCTGCACACGCCTGTGCACGGTGGCTCTGGATGTTTCTACTCCAGACTCAGTCCACTGCTTCCGCAGGTCCCCCAAGGTCTGGAATCGGTCCTTCTCCACAATCTTCCTCAGGGTCCGGTCACCTCTTCTCGTTGTGCAGCATTTTTTGCCACACTTTTTCCTTCCCACACTTTTTCCTTCACACAGACTTCCCACTGAGGTATAATACCACAATGTAAAAATACTGTTAACCATGAAATTGTACTTAAGTAAATGTACCGAGTTACATTCCACCACTGTGTATAACAGTATCTAGGCCTAACACTTTTTTTTTTTTTTTTTTTTCAGAAACTTCAACCCACAGATGAGCTGCTGCTGTTCCTCATGCATCTGTCAGTGGGCCTGCCTCTCAGGGATCTCGCAGAACGGTTTGACATTCACCGCACCACAGCCAGCAGGATTATTGCCACCTGGACACACTTCCTATACAACCTCCTTGGAAGCCAACGTCTGTGGATCCCACGTGAAACTGTCAGAGCTCACCTTCCACCAGAGTTTTCAGCTTTCCCTGACACACAAGTGGTGCTTGACTGCACTGAAATATTCTGCCAGACTCCATCCTCTCTCCTGTTGCAGAGTGAGGTGTTTTCTACATACAAGTCACATGCTACATTCAAGGCCATGATCGGTATGGCGCCCCATGGTGCCATTACATTCGTGTCTGGTCTGTATGCAGGATCCATGAGTGACCGTGAGATCTTCAAGCTGTCTGGCATCGCAAACCTACTCACACCAGACATGGCAATAATGGTTGACAAAGGATTCCTTGTGGACAATCTGGCTCCGTGCAAAGTTTACCGGCCTGCCTTTCTCTCAAGAAACACCCAAATGAGTCGAGAGAATGTCATGCAGACTCAATCCATTGCACGTCTGAGGGTCCATGTGGAGAGGTGCATCAGAAGGGTGAAAGAGAACAAACTTTTTGACAGAGAAATACCACTTTCTGTATGTGGAAGCATTGAGGAGTTATTCAATGTGGCTTGCTTCCTGGTCAACTACCAGTACGGACCACTGGTAAAGGCATGGGCGACTCGACGATGAATAACTCACTTTTTTCTTATTAATAGTTTTCTAATGATTGTATTCTAATTCTAATAATTTCTTGTAAAATTTCTAATGAATGTTTTATAGTTTTGTTAAACATTTACTTACCAGAATTGATTCATTAAACAGCCTTTTGTTGACATAGCTTTTACATTATTTAAAAATAAATACTGTATACCTGTAATATGTATATGAACTCTTTAAACCCCCTCCTTCACAACGTGTGATGAGATGGGCAGTTACTAGGGGTGTAACGATTCATTCGTTTTCTCGATGCATCGATTACAAATCCTGACGATGCATATGCATCGATCTTGAAACGTGTATTTCGAATCGTGAATCGTTTATTTCGGTCAATATTCGATTTAAAATGCTAAGAATCGAATAATTTGCGATTCTATATCGATTCAGTGCTTTAAAACATATAAACATTAAATGACTACATGCGCCTCCTCACAGCTCTCACACACTCGCTGCACTCTTACCATCTTTCACTGGATTTCGCTCGCGCTCGGTCCCATAGCTCTCATCTGCAGATTTTTGAGCAGTCCATGTTTGAGCTCTCCTCAGGACAGCCATTGGTGTAAACATGAGCAGATGACAGCTCTCTATCGAGAAAGCAAGCCATTGATAAAGCTGCCATATCATTGGGCGGTCACTGCTATGAAACAACGCGTTCGTTGCGTGGAAACGTCACCGTTATTTTCTTTAAGATAATATACTGAAGTTTTACGGAAATGGGTCATACCCGTCCTGAGCAGTTAAAGTAAAACCCCACTTATTCAAGGGTGCGCATTCATTACATGGAAAGAGAAAACGTATAATAGGTGTCTAAAATGCACACGCTTCCGATTAATCATGAATGATGAATGAAATGTAACTTAATGTCGTTAAACTGAACTGATGAAATAACTACAACATTAATTACACTGAAATAAGAGCGCGTGGTTTATCCATCAATCAGATGCGCATTAAAGTTGCATTCGTAATCGTTAATATAGCACAAGTAGACAGCCGGCGCGTTTTCTTTCAGAATCACAAGGACAATGTTCAGTCTGATAAAGAGAAACAAGAGTAGCTATTCCATGAGGAAACGTTAGTTAAGGTTTAGTTGGGAAAGTTCATGGTATTTTTAGTCTCACAATGGAGGATGTTTAATGTACCAGGAACACTTTAAGGTTGTATATCCATTCCTACAAAATAGTTAGCATGATGAACTAACTATACTTTTAAAGCCTTTTTAAATCTTGGTTTACATTTTTACAAATGCTAATTTATAGGCTTTGGAAATATTTTTTATAATAATAGATTCATTAAAAACTAACATGGACTAACGTTAACAATTAGACAAAATGTCGTTGTTTTTTTTTTGTTTTTTTGTTCCCACTCTCTGACCCCCGAAGGCAGCTGTATAATTCACACCCTGACTAAGACCCATTGGGGGAAGCATTTAAATAATCCTATGAATGCATATAAAAAATTAAGAATCGAATCGAATTAATCAAATCGCATCGAATTTTAATGTGAATCGCATTAAATCGAATCTTTCTGAATTTGCAAAAATTGTTCTTGAATCGATTCGCTGCCTACCCAAAGATTCACAGCCCTAGCAGTTACACTTTATGACTAAAGAAAGTTTAGAGTTCTGCATTGTTTTACACACCTGGCTCACAGCATGATAGCATTAAGAGGAGACCACACATAAAAGCACATTTAAGGTAATATTTATTATTATACATAACAGCAGTGATCCTTAATAAATTATAGTATAAATAATGATGCAGTTAGTATAGTGGTTGTTCAAAGAAAAAATGTAGTGCATATCAAAGGCAACTCTAAATGCAAAAAAGTGGCAGAGAACCCCGTTCAAACTACCATGTAAAAGTACAAATAAAAATAATCCCCCTTCTCCCTGATGGTTTTAGCCACCTCGCAGTCTCTGTAGATGCTTTGCATGAGAATATCCTCCTCTGTAAAAACAACAAAATCACACCACTCCATCCCTGAAAGTAGAAGCTGGCCTTGCACCTGCCAGTAGTAGCTGTGAGTCTGCTTTAGTTTCAATGTGCCACTCTGCATTTTCAAGTAGCTACAGTCCACATAGCTCTTTGCGTTGGGGCATTTAATTTCCAGCAGTCCGAAGGGTGGGCTCTCAGTTGGGTCAAACACCAGACCGTCAGGAGATGACCCTAACCAGGGGGCGTCTGGGTGGATGATGAACCCACAAGGCCAGTAATTTGTGTTTTTTACTCTGCAGTACTCCTGGATGGCAACCGGTTCCAGTGCCAGTCCCCTCTTCATTGCAGCTGTTTGAATCCCTTTTTTATTCTTTGTGCCAAGTTTTCAGCAGAACCCTGACCTCTGACATGGCATATTTCCCTGAATCGGGAAGAAGTTATTCTTGGCCTCCTGACACGGTGCCACTCCACAGTGTTGCTCTGCTCCCTGGTGGCAACTTCTATTTTCCTTGCCATGTCTACTGTAGTGACAAGTGACTGTAGATGGAGGTGTTGTTGGTGACTGCAGACAAACTGACAGCTGGTAGGCTCCAGCCTATAGCCATCAACAGGTAAAGGTGGTGGTGGAGGGGCATCTGGGTGGCGTACTACAACCCGGCTCACTGGTAATGGATGCTGGTAGGACAGGGGACTACCTTCCTGGACTTTACCAAAAGCAGAGTCAACCAGTGGGACGTCCGCATTTATCGCCATGGTGGTGATGAGTGGAGCAATGTCTGGCAAGAAGTCTTTGTACACCTCATCAACTTTGAGGACATCTGGATCTGGCAGCTCCCCTCGCACTGCCTTGTAACTTGTACTCCTGCGAATAATTTAATTTCACAATTAGAACTTTAATAACAATTTTACACTCAAACAACAATCACAAAGTTATATTGTATAGTAGGCTGTACAATTACATAGGACGCTAGATATTACCTTACACCGTCAGCAATCGTGAACTGCTTCGGCTTAGTGGAAATGAACACCATGTCACTCACTCTGCCTGGTTTCACACCCTATTAAGTACACAAATAATTATCAAATTAATTTAAATGGTTGTTGATGCAACATACTAGATGAGCTCTTCACACATGAAAAACTACTATAGTAAAGTAATTGAATTAATTTGTTGTGGTAATATAACAAAATTACTTTACCCGATACTGTACTAAGTTTTTTTTTTACTGTACTAAGTTTTCTACAACTATAGGGTATATTATACTACAATACATTACAGTTTCCTGTAGTAAAAACTAAAGTATACTACAGTATTTATTAGTTTATTAGTTCACTATGGCCATGTCCACACGGACACGGGTATTTTTATAACCGGAGTTTTTCCTACAGCGTTTTTAAAAAAAATCCCGTCCACACATGCTCGGTCTCCGTCTACATGAAAACGTAAAAACACGCAATCAAGCGCGGTCAAGAGCATGCCACGCCAGCAGGCGGTGATATAAACCTTAACCCTAAAGCCACGTTGGCCAATCAGAAGCGCAAATCTGATGTCAAACACAGCTGATAACGGCGCACACTCTGACGTCGCAAGGCAAAAACCCCGGTTTCACTGTCTACACGACAACACTGTAACCGGGGTTTTCAAAAATGTTCGGTTTCAGTGCGTTTTCGTGTGGACGAACGGCCGAACCGCGTAAAAAAAGTCACGGTTATAAAAATACCCGTGTCCGTGTGGACAGGGCCTATAGCTAACAGGGGCGGAGTGGCAATCGGGAGAGTCGGGAGTTTTCCCGGTGGGCCGGTAGTGTTTCGAGGCCCGCGAGGGCCGGTCTGATAATAGTTATACCATGTTAAGTGTTATAGCCATGCGCACTTGAGGCCCAAGCAAGGGAAAAAAAACCCAGTTTTTTTTTACATTTTCGATAACGGAGCGTATTTGCACTAAGTGCCTGTCTTCTTAGCAAAAAGACGCCAGTTGTGAAATAGCTACAGTGGCGTGGGTGGTAGAGTGTGTAATGCTTGAAAGGAGCTTTTGACGCGTTCGACCCGAGTTCGAACCCGCCTTTTGCCGAACTCTCTCTTCCCAACACATATGAGATGTAAACTGTACCGCCTATACCATGAAGGTCTCTAGGGTTATATTTTGACAACGAACTAAAATCGAAACCATGATATGGCTTTGTGCCTTTATAAAACAGCACAAGACTTTAAGAATAGTCATTCTGCAAGTGCTGCGTGATTGAAAGAAAAGTGCGCTCTTTGCTCACGCGATCAGCATGGTGATCTGGTGTTTTCTCCTAAATAAAAGCTCAAGGGTTTATTTCTTGCAAGTGAAGAAATTAGGACAAAAGTATTTTAATTTTCCTATCTATAGTGTAATGTAGGCTAAAATATACTTTGGAAATATTCATTTTCATTTATACAGTACATTTATAGGCTATATGGATTTTACGTCATAGGAATAATTATATAAATCATTATTACATTATTATAATAATTGTTTGGCATCCTAAAACACCATTGATAATGTAATGTAGACTGAGACTCTCATAACTAAAAAGATGCTTTAATGTCCAGGTACAAATCAATGCTTTTTCTTTGTTCAACGAGCAGTTCATGGGTTGAAGCTCTTAATTTTGATCTCTCAAAGAGCACCAGATTGATGCATTTAACCTTAAAATGTACAACATTTCCTGGCGGGGGAGCATGCCCCCGAACCCCCCTAGAGGCACAGAGGTCCACCCAACATAGTTTTACAAAATCCTATGTGAAAGAACAACCATTTATGAACTTTACTCCAGTATAGTACAACAAAGTTCCTTTTAAGTCATTAAAACTGTAAATGCCATATAAAAATGTCCTTGGACATAATATACATTTGGCCTGCCTGACTAAGAGGGGGCCTACAAGACATTGTGCCCAGGGGCCTCTGAACTCTTAATTCGGCCCTGCCGGCGACGAGGGCCGGTGGTCTACGAAATGTCCCGGTAGATTTTTTGGTCCCACTCCGCCCCTGATAGCTAACACTACAGTATGCTGTAGCATTCATTAACAAAGTGTTGAAAAAAACTATAATATATATACAGTATAATACAATTTACTATAGTATTTTTTCATGTGGTTGTGAACACATACTTACCATGGTTCTTGGCTTGTGCCAGCGCTGCTCTGTTTCAGTGCCGCTCAGGACAGGGGTACAGCAGCCAGGTTCAGTGTGGAGTAGTGTGCGGTCTGGAACAAAGCTACACAGGAACACTCTGCCAATGAAATGTCCACTGGTGAGCAGTCCTCAAAGACAATCTACACATTAAAACAAAATGTCTGTCATTTCACATTTAGGACACTTCAAAACAACACAAAAAATGAGAAAGATGAGAACAGGCTGATCAGGTAAGTAGTAGGTATAGGGAATAGGCTAAATAATGTCAGGTTATCAATGACTTCATATACAAAACTGTAATTTAAGGACATCCAAATAGATAAGCCTTTATCACCAGTCTCAATTTACTCACTTTCATATAGTGTTAGAAAAACAGTGAACATTGAACATACAGTAAAGAACCGCAGCCATCAAAACCAGTTTCTGGGGTTTCCATGAAAGCTAGGTGTAGGTAATTAATTTGTCATTTTCAACACAGGGTTGCAAAACGAAAATAAATATATAACTTAGCCCTTTCACATCAGCTAGCTATCCTAAAACACTGGTTACCTCCACTAGCCACATCAAAACCACAGAACATTAACCCGATTGAGGCTTTGAACTGATGAACACTTCTTATTTCTACTCCCTACTCTGAGGTCGTGAGGCTTCTCGCTCTTTCTCATCGACCTGTAACAGGCAGCCCTGACGCTCACTCTCCCTGATGAATCTTTGTTTGAAACTGTGGGGAATTGGACATCATTCATGTTATGCATACAATTAATCGTACATCATCAAAACACTACACTGGATCAAATAGCCTGTCAAGTTGTCAAAGTAAGACAGTAATGTAAACTAGAGCTGACGTTAGCTAGCTTTCCAGTCAGTCAGCTAGCTGTTGTATAACTTACCTTCATAGTTGTCGATGTAACTAGATATATACATCTTGAACCCTTTTTCCCTCTTGCTCCTCGGGGCTGAGCTTGCCGCTTGTACATCGCTGATGGTAATCTTCGGTAGGTCTTGGAGGCATCTTGAGTAAAACAGCGCCATCCTTCCTATCGTCTCTTGTATCTCGGCCCGGGACCGGAAGTTTACAAGCGTACACTCAATAAAGCGGAAATAGAAACACGTCACGCCCGTGCACCTAGTCCATTGGACCTTGCAGATGGGACCACTAACACACCTGAGCTCACCTGACGCGTAACATGTCCGGGACAATACCCACTAAAAACCAATTTATCTACAAAAGATTTTGAATTGTTTTTAAGTAGAGCATTGTGCATATAACAGAGAAGACTTATATTAAGTTTGTCCTCCAACTTTAGCCAGCCCAAACAGGTGTGCATTTTATCCACACTAGAGCGAAAAGAGCAACCAAGTGCTACTCTTGCGGCTCTATTCTGAACGATTTGTAATTTTGTCAGATGTCCCTGTGCAGCACTGGACCAGATTACTGGGCAGTACCCCAGATGTGACAGAACTAAAGACTGGACAACTGTTTTCATAACTACTGGTGGACAATATACTGAACATCTCCTGGAAAAAGCAATACCTCTAGCCATTTTAGACACAATGTGATCAATCTGATCAGCCCAGGAGAGCTGACTATCCAGCTTCACACCCAATAGTTTAGTCTGACTGCTCTACCACAGATGTGTCAACAATTAGATTTAAGTTGCAAGGCTTGCCAAGCATACATTTAGTACCAAAGACTATACATTTAGTTTTAGATATATTGAGAGCTAATTTATTAAGTTTCACCCAATTTGTAATGGCATTAAGTTCATTCTGCAAGGTGCAACTTAAATCATTTATTGTAGATGCTGCGTAAAACATTGTAGCATCGTCTGCATAAAGTACAACATCTGCTCCTGAAACAGCTTGTGACATATCATTAACAAACACTGGAAATAACAATGGACCCAAACCACTGCCCTGTGGAACACCACATGACAACTGCTTACAATCAGAAAAGCTCCCATTGAAAAATACCCGCTGACTTCTACCAGAGAGATAGCTGCGTATCAAGGACACAGACTGATGTGAAAAACCATAGCACTTAAGCTTAGACAGCAAAATGTCATGGTCAATAACATCAAAAGCTGCTGTGAAATCCAGCAGCACAGCACCCGTATGGTATAGTTAGATTGTTGTGTGAATGAACTCATAAGATGATGCGAGTTGTTTGAGTTGTGTGTGTGTGTGTGTTCTCGTGAGAAAGAAGTATTGATGTTTGCGTGATCTTATGGAGTGAGTCCTTTGTGTGTGTATATTGTTCATGGATCAGGTGTAATGTGACTTGTATCTGTTATTTTGTTGCTTTTTTGGTATTTTGTTGATCAATTTTGTATTTTCTTGTTTATTGAGTTGATTTATGATAATTTGATTGTATTTTTCTTTTTCCCTTGTTTAATGATTTGTGACAATTTGATGTAGATTTTGTTCATTTTGCTGGACTGGCTAAGAGGGAGTGCTGACCACTCTAGGTCCAAGTTAATGGGTACCTTAGTTTGTTCACTGAGTGATTCGACTCTTCTGAATTTTCTGTCACTTGAATGCACGTGTGCTTGTAGTGAAGTGAGTACATTAGTGTACGTTTGAAGTGCTTGTGGTGAAGTGAGTACATTAGTGTACGTTTGAAGTGCTTGTGGTGAAGTGAGTACATTAGTGTACGTTTGAAGTGCTTGTGGTGAAGTGAGTACATTAGTGTACGTTTGAAGTGCTTGTGGTGAAGTGAGTACATTAGTGTACGTTTGAAGTGCTTGTGGTGAAGTGAGTACATTAGTGTACGTTTGAAGTGCTTGTGGTGAAGTGAGTACATTAGTGTACGTTTGAAGTGCTTGTGGTGAAGTGAGTACATTAGTGTACGTTTGAAGTGCTTGTGGTGAAGTGAGTACATTAGTGTACGTTTGAAGTGCTTGTGGTGAAGTGAGTACATTAGTGTACGTTTGAAGTGCTTGTGGTGAAGTGAGTACATTAGTGTACGTTTGAAGTGCTTGTGGTGAAGTGAGTACATTAGTGTACGTTTGAAGTGCTTGTGGTGAAGTGAGTACATTAGTGTACGTTTGAAGTGCTTGTGGTGAAGTGAGTACATTAGTGTACGTTTGAAGTGCTTGTGGTGAAGTGAGTACATTAGTGTACGTTTGAAGTGCTTGTGGTGAAGTGAGTACATTAGTGTACGTTTGAAGTGCTTGTGGTGAAGTGAGTACATTAGTGTACGTTTGAAGTGCTTGTGGTGAAGTGAGTACATTAGTGTACGTTTGAAGTGCTTGTGGTGAAGTGAGTACATTAGTGTACGTTTAAAGTGCTTGTGGTGAAGTGAGTACATTAGTGTACGTTTGAAGTGCTTGTAGTGAAGTGAGTACATTAGTGTACGTTTGAAGTGCTTGTGGTGAAGTGAGAACATTAGTGTACGTTTGAAGTGCTTGTGGTGAAGTGAGTACATTAGTGTACGTTTGAAGTGCTTGTGGTGAAGTGAGTACATTAGTGTACGTTTGAAGTGCTTGTAGTGAAGTGAGTACATTAGTGTACGTTTGAAGTGCTTGTGGTGAAGTGAGAACATTAGTGTACGTTTGAAGTGCTTGTGGTGAAGTGAGTACATTAGTGTACGTTTGAAGTGCTTGTGGTGAAGTGAGTACATTAGTGTACGTTTGAAGTGCTTGTAGTGAAGTGAGTACATTAGTGTACGTTTGAAGTGCTTGTGGTGAAGTGAGTACATTAGTGTACGTTTGAAGTGCTTGTGGTGAAGTGAGTACATTAGTGTACGTTTGAAGTGCTTGTGGTGAAGTGAGTACATTAGTGTACGTTTGAAGTGCTTGTGGTGAAGTGAGTACATTAGTGTTCGTTTGAAGTGCTTGTGGTGAAGTGAGTACATTAGTGTACGTTTGAAGTGCTTGTGGTGAAGTGGAATTGGGTAGGTTTGTTATTTCTCCTTGCCATCTGACATGTTATCTTTGATTGTCTGATTGATTTTGTTTATGTTTCTTTAGTTTTGACTTTGAAGCCATATTAACCCTTTTGTGTATTGAATTGTGTGTGTGTGCGTGTGGAGTTTTGATTTTAGTCCTAATAAAGTATTGTTATTTTATATATTCACGTCTCTGCTCTATCTTGTGGGAACGAACCTGTGTCCTTATTGGACCATTATTTCCCTGGGTGGCGTAGTCGGTGCTGTAGTTATAGTTGAGTCCAGAGCAACGAAACCCATCCCTTCGGCGCCACATTCGTTTAGTCATTCTGTTTAAACACTAAGAATATTATCATATTGAATGTTGATTAAATTCCATAATATATTATGTATTATTCCATAATGATTATAATATTAAATACTGGCTATATTGGAATTTATATTTGTGTATTATTCAGAATTTATGGTATATTATGTAGGTGGTTATTAATATTGTCATTTACTTCATTGTCTTTTTATGTCTGTAGGATTGAAAATAATCCAAGAGATTTGAAATGAACAAAGACATGCTTTATTGTGTTCCACCCTTCTTTCAACCACAAGGACCATTTGGAGTTCCCAAAGACACAGAGGGGCTGATAGTGATCAAGGCCATAGGTCGAGATGTTTGTACTTTGGGGGTCTATGAATTGTCACACCTTTAGAACAATGGGGGAAGTGTAATTATTTGATTGGTCAGTTTGAATGTCTCACATTTGGGTTTTAGTCACATGGTCAGGGAAAGGATAAAAGAAGATTGAAACTGTTGCTCTTTCTCTTTTATGCTCTGGCGCTCTCTGGGTCCCTCTTGGGACTCACTCTCTCTCTTTACCTCCTCTGCTATCTCTCTCTCTCTCTCTCTATCTCTCAGGTAACATTTTACATACATGCTGGGTACAATTAATTATATAGGTTAAAATCTATTTTGTAATTATTTTAAGTGTAACCATAACCATATTTTGTCATTAAACCTTTTCAATTACAAATAATGTGCTAACTAGTTTTGATTTGCTATTGACTTTGAAGTGCTACCTATTGCAATACAATATTATCACTCTCTATAGCAGCGCTCTCCCACATATTGAGCTGCTGTTGTAACTGCGCTTATTTCCGTCGTTGGTATAAGTGGCAGTGGGTGGAATAGACAAGAAATGTATGTGGAAAATGAATCATGAGTAAATAAAAAACAACAACGTGTCTTCTCCTGACGCCCCGTTCGGTGGGGAGATGTTTAAAGAACCGAACAGTACAATTTGTTATAATTTCAAAGAATGCAATTAATATAAACTTTCTGACAGTGTGTGAGACATCCGACTACTTTCCAAGAAGGGACTTTTGTATTGTACAGTATTGTACAAATTTGTTAAATCTTGTGAATTATTAAGACTTTGAGACTATGTTTGTACTGATTGCTTGACAATGTTTGATTAAGGGTTAATACCAATACCTTTGCAAATATTTGCCTTTGTCAAATATATATTAATACAGTCTCCTCTGTTTACTTCTCAAACAATAATGGGCTGACAGAAAGTCTGAAAGGCCCTTTTGGTCTTTTCAGGCGAAAAAAGAGAAAATAAAATATCATTATGTATAATATATAGGATTATTTAAAGGGAAAAGTACAGATTTACCTTACAATTTTTGGATTTAAAATGATTAGGCATTAAAAGCATGGTAATTGTGTGGTTAATATACATTTACAACAAATATTACTTTAAAACTACCAATACGGAGGTAAAATCAATCATGGTAAGTGTTGTGGTTACTATCCGTTTACTACACCATCACAGTAAAACTAAGTGTTAAAAGCTTGGTGTTGTTTTTACTGTGCTTCTACTACAAATACCACTTTGGAACTAATTGTACTACTTTAAACCTGATATGAATAAGATTCACTGATTGAAGGCCAATAGCACGTCACGTGACAGTGTTTAATCCCCCTAGTTTAGTAAAGTGTTTTGGATTAGAAAGCAATGAAACGCAAAACCTCAGTGGAGATGACAGATATAATGCAGTGACTGAACATGAGAGAGCTAATCTGATTAATATCGACAAACAGAAAAGATATAAGAAACATTATTTGGACAGCGTATTTAAGACTACTTACCAACATCTGGCACACGTGAACTGATGCTAAATATCGCGATGTGTTCGGAATGAGACTTCTTCAGCGTCATTTCCTACCGATGAAATCCGCGTCTGTTGTTGACGCCACAGGAGAACCTAACATAACCAAAAAATGCTGGCGGAAGGGAGGAAAGTGTGGGGAGAAACATCGGATGATGGCAATGAACAAGAAATGGATTATCAGGAAGTAAGATACAATAAAAGGAAGAAAAAGAGTAGGATGGGTGATGGATCTGATTGTGAACGAACAATAAATAAAGTAAAACAAACGAGAAATGAAGCTGATAAAAAGGAGGAAAGAGAAATCAAGGTTCTACTTACTTTTCCTAAGCAGTCAGAACAACAAACTCATCCTGTTAAATTATCGAAAGCGATAGGAGTAGTGAAAGCTGTAGCGAAGAATAATGATTAAATGTAAGGATGAAAAGCAAAAACAAAAAATTCTGAAAATGAAAACGCTGGCAGGAGGAAAGATATCATGCACAGAAATAGGTCATGAATATATCAGGAGTACCTCTTAATGTAAGTGTGGATGATATTAAAGGAAATCTAAGCGGAGGCACAGTTATCTCTACTAGAAGACTGCAGATGTGGAAAGACAACAAAAGATGTGAGCGTATGAGCGTGATGATTCAGTTTGAAGGGAGTAATTTGCCCACAAGAGTGAAGCTAGGATTTGTTAGCTTCTTGGTGCGAGAGTTCATAGCTCCAGCTTTGAGATGCTTCAAGTGCCAACGGATGGGACATACTGCAAACTTTTGTAAAGGGAGAATACGGTGTGTAAAGTGTGGGGGGGAACTGTTGAAGGATGAACCCAAAAGCAGACAGAATGCTAACACACAACGTTTATTGTAACAGAAAACAGGGGAAAACAAAACCCACGAGCTGTCACGGATTGGCCAGGTTCTTCCACCACAATCCCCCAGCGATCACAGTCACCTGAGTTCTGACGAGACACACCTGCACCCCATCAACCTCTGCTTCAGAAGCACACACCACGCACCTCTCATTGTCCGGGCTCGTTCATACGAAGCGGACTCATGGTGCTTCTCTCTACGAGTGTCACTAACCAAACTATCCTGTGTTTACTTACCAGTGTACCGATCCCAGTCTGTCCAGATCTTCTCTTCAGCGGTGTGCGAGCCGTAAGCCATTCAGTCCAGCCAAGTGGTGTGTGAGTGTGTGCCGTCAACCTGTCAGCCTCTTCTAACGGAGAGCATCTCCACTCTGGAAATCTCCTCCTGCCGTTCCTGCAAAGGAAACATCGATTATCCATTCACGGATTACACTCAAGATTTATCCATATCTGAACTCTGATACTCACCCATTTCTGCACGTTGAGTTATCCTGATACTCTGCTGTTTAATTCAACTTTATCTTCACTACTTACCTTGTTGTCCGTCTGCTTCCGTAACACGAGGGGGCAAAACAGAGACAATACCTAAACTAGATAACACTTGACAAGACTAGACTATTAACAGACAGCAAATACTAGATCAGGAACGATACAAGACTTCTTAACTGAAATTGATCAGTTAAACTTATGAACTATAGGCTACATGATGACGCATATAGCCTACTATTTAATAAGGTTTTTAAAAATTCCCCAGGAAATCAATTTATAGCGTAAATATCACCTCTTTATGGAAAAGTTTTTTGCTGTCAACATTGTTTTTGGAAGATACATTAAAATGCAGTTGGCTTCTGTGTACGGATCTACAATGCATGGCATAAAATGTGATTAATAGTGGATAATTTCTGTGTCAAAGTGTGTGTTATCAGCGGATTCTGTTCATGTGTGTCCAGACATTTTAGAAATCCCGACCAGCTGATGTTTTACGGCCATGTCCGGAATAAAGAGTAGCCTATGTATGGTAAACCTATATAGCTACATACAGTTAGGGTGATATTAAAGGACATAAACGGTGATATAAGATTTTGGCCATATTGCCCATCTCTAAGTCATTTATTTCCTGTGACACCTGTAAAGTCACGTCCTCAAACCTCTTGCGTAGTGTTTGGTCTCACCACAAGGTGTCACTGTGGCCTCAAAGCTGCAGCTCTGCCACTCTGAGCTCGATTACTATGTCTGAGGTAAAACACGCCCCCTCATTAGCATACAGAGCAATAAATGTATAAATAAATAAATGTAGACATTAATACATATATACATAAATAAATTTGAAAATAAATAAAAGTGTAAATAAATAAATGAAAAAATAAATAAATGTGGAAAAAATATAATTATATATAAATAAGGAAATAAAAGTATAAATAGTCATTTATTTTTGTTTGTTTTTTACATTTCTTTGCATATTTCTTTGTTCATTTATTCATTTATTTAGGCATTTATTCATTTTTAATTCCTGCAGGTTTGGTTCTCCATAAGCAGTGGCCTACTTTTCAATCAATTTATCTTATTCGTCATCTCTAATGAAGTAGACAGCATTCCCGGTTACAGAAGTTGCCACTTACCACTAATAAATATAAGTGTATGGTTTTCTTTATTAAACATATTTTAAATGCAAAAAAGTGTAAAAATGTCACTATCAAAAACAGTTTGGAGATACATGTCTTTAAAAAATATAAAACTACTACAAATAACCTGAATAATGTTGGATTTCAATTATTACTGTATTACTAGTGACATCAGATTGTGATTTCTAATGTTGCTTTGCTTAATGCTGCCTACACTACTGATGTTGCTCAAATTAATCAAGAAATGTACTCACCTTTCAATAAAGCATTATCTGATTAACCGCTGTCATCATCGGCATTAGAGAGTTGGTGATAGTCGTTTCTCTGTAGAGTCCATAAATAAGAGAGATCAGCTTAACCAATTAGAAATGAGCTACAGCGGTGAAACACTATTACTGTATTGTAACGATATGAGAGAGAACAGATGCAAGTAAACAACGAGTAGAGCAATGTAAGCAGGGGCACTCTAACATTCCTGTAAATTAATGATAAAATAATGCAACACTGTTGCCAGTAATTTACTGTTAATTGAACAGTTCTTTACTGTAATTCTAAAAATACATGCACTAAATTAGAACTCAAATTAACTAATTTTAGTTGCAGAAACAGACTGCCTTAAATTGGCCAATTGCCATTAACATTTTTTAACTAATATTTATAATGCACTAATAATATGAGCATATTATTTCTGTGAACTTATTTCATTTGAGTCCACAAAAAAAATAGTTTAAATACAGAGATTTTCACTGGATCACATTCTCAGTGTGTGTTGGTGTTCTCCTGGACTGACACACAGGCTCTACTCTTCAGCACAATACTGACCCGCACAACTCAATGTTACGGTAAACTACTGCCAACAGAATATAATTATCTTTCTAATTTACAGTTTATTACTGTTACAATACATGTCGTGTGTGTGTCGTTTTATCTTACACCTTTAACCCTTTCAACCCCAAAGGAAAATCCTGTAGTGTCCACACTGTAAAGAGTAAAGTAGCATTGACACAGTGTTGCAGTGAGATAATGAAGTGAATATGTAAGTGATTGTTGAGCATTATTGATGCACACCTGCTGATAACAAGCAGAATCACTGAAGGAAAGAGGAACAACAAGAACAGACAAAAGTAGAAGACACGACCACTGTTCCACCACTGAGTTACAAGTGCACAAATCAGTTTTGCACCTCATATATCGCGAAAAGAGTAGCAAAAGTCAAGGCGCGAAATTTGAACTTGCAGTGACAGATTTGAGGTTGTACTGCGAATTTGAATGTTAGAAAGAAGTGCAAATTTGTGTTAGCACATGGCTTGTGATTTTGTTTTACTGGCCATGTGCTTGTGTTAAGTCATGTTTGGTGTGAGCACATGGCTTGTCATGTATGTTTACCTATCTTGTTACCTGATTATTGTTTGATTTGCCCCACCTGTCCTTCCTCGTTACCTCCTTTGTTTGCTTCCCTATTTATCTCCTTGTGTTTTCAGTCCTGTGCCGGTTAGAATAGGTCACACAGGATTGGATACTACTTTACAAATAGTAGGTAATGTTACTGGTTAATGCAGAGACAAACTAGATGTAAGCCATGTACTTTTTGTATGTGAGAAATATAACGATAGCAGAAGAAATTAGCAGGAAATGGAAGGAGAGAACTCAATACTTGATATACTTGAAGAACAGGGTATGAAAAGGGAGAGACTTGACTCTTTATTTATTTTTCTTAATAATACATAGTTCCCACATGACGTCACAACATACGGGCATTTGCCGACCTGGCGCCATATCTGTGGGCATGTTTCGGGCAGAATGTTAGAAGAAGACGCTGAAACGAGTTAATTTCGTGATAAAAAGTGAAAATGGTCATCTCCTGCTGGGTCAATGGATGTTTAAACCGTGCCGGAGGTTCAGTTAAATTTGGATTTTACAGTATACCCGTCTTTAGACTTCATGAATGTGAGAAGACTAAGCTTTTGTCAGAACAACAACGGAGGTTATCGCTGCGAGGATAAACAAGTTAACACTTTGCAGTTTGAACGATGTCCTGTATTAACATAATGACGAGGTATTAAAAACAACATTGTTTCCACTGTTCGATCGCGCCCGCGCCTCTCTCTCTCTCTCTCTCTCTCTCTCTCTCTCTCTCTCTCTCTCTCTCTCTCTCTCTCTCTCTCTCTCTCTCTCACTCACTCACTCACTCACTCACTCACACTCACACACACACACACACACACACACACATTCCACCATTGCAATCTCAGATTATGTCCCTAAAGAACCCGCGTATAAAGTAGTTCCGCATTACATTCATTAATTTGCTCGCAAGTTTTATTTATTTTTATACCGAACCGTACAATACATGTACCGTTCCAACCCTATTCTACACTGTACAAATAAGTACATGCATATTACAGAAAGCACCGATGACTGTTTTAAGGGGAACAGGGATTAAGTTGTGAAGGCTATAGCTTTTTAATAGACAGATAGTCTAGCATCACGCTGCATTCATTCGCTATGATGACTAACGTTAACGTTACTTTTCCATTGATTGCACTTGAGCAAACGTCACCAACCCAACCCTTGACAAACTGATTGTACGCCTCCAGTGATTTCCAGGCTCGGAATTGCTCACATATGTATAAAATACCAGATAATGGTAACGTTACACATGATAATACTGTATGAGGCAAAGCTGCATAACCAGTGCTCGGTGCTTCCTTCGTTAGCGCATACGGATCCACACCGTTTATGACTGAAATTGTCACATTATACCTCTCTCTGTCTTGTGTTAATAGAGTCTCTTTATAATCTCTGTCAAACACAGCAGCTTATGCCCTCAAAGATGGCTATTCCGGGGAGGTCACGTGACATTAATTGGCCTGTGGGAACTATGTATACTGGCATAATGAAAAGAATATAATTTTTTTCTCTTATTTTTTTATAAACTAATTCAAGCCTAGACTCTGTGAAGTTTATGGTATTACACACTCCTGTACAGTTGATTGTGGTATAATACAAAAGTAGTAATCGGCCAAAAAAACAAGAAGTCATGTGCTGGTTCGTCGTCGTATATGTACACTGTGTGTTTCCCTGCTGTGTGCTTCAGTCAAGTAGTTCAAGTCAGTCTGGTTTTCCCCCTCGGGGTAGTTTTTGTTGTATTTTGTTTTATTTTTATTATTAAAAAAGCCCATCAACTCTGCACCTGAGTCAGAATCAGAATCACTTTATTCGCCAAATGCATCAGCAGACACACAGGAATTTGTTATGGCAGTCAGTAACACACAAAACTCGACACAAACCATATATACGTGTAGCTACATACAGCATGTTTAAATTAAATTATATAAATTAAATTAAATAGTCTCAATATAAAATAGTCTAGAGGGTTGAGTGAGGCACTGGATCAGCTATTCAGGAGGGAAATGGCTCTTGGAAAAAAAACTGTTTAAATGGCGTGAGGTCCTTGTCCTCATTGCCCCATACCTTCTTCCTGAAGGAAGCAGCCTAAAAATGTCACTTGCTGGATGAGACTGATCAGCAGCAATTTTAGCTGCCCTCTTCCTGACTCTGGCCTCATACAAGTCATTGATTGACAGCTGCCTCTGTCCAGTCAGCTTCTCTGCTGTGCGCACAATGCGCTGGAGTCTACTCTTCGCCTGGGCAGATGCTGAGGCAAACCATACAGTAATAGATGCTGAAAGAAGGCTTTCCACAATGGCTCTGTTAAACCTAGACCGAACAGAGCTGGAATTGTTCAGTTTGGTTAACTGCCTTAGGAAAAACATTCCACTGTGAGCCCTCTTGATAATGAAGGAACAGTTTTCTTCCCATTTCAAGTTGTTAGTGATGAAAGTGCCTAGGAATTTGAATGACTCCCCCTCCTTAACAACACAGCTCTTGATGGTTAGGGGTGGGAGAGAGACGGGGGTTCTACGAAAGTCTATCACTATTTCCACTGTCTTTTGTTGGTTGAACTCCAGATTGTTCTTGTCACACCACTCAACCAGATGAGACACTACCTGCCTATAAGCAGACTCATCATTGCCCTTAATAAGGCCGATCAAGGTGGTATCGTCTGCAAATTTAGTGATTATTGGAATTGCAATCATTGGTACACAGTGAATAGAGAAATGGTGACAGCACGCACTCCTGACACTGCATGAAAATAGGTGTATCAGGACCATTATACTCCTGTATACACTGCTGAAATTCGGAAGAATCCAGGAGTATAGTGGCCGGATAGGCCAAATTTCATGGGTCCGTATATATCCGTATACATCCGGAATGATACCAAATCGGATGTATGTTGTGGACGTATACTTCCGTGCTAGAGCCATTTGTTGCCATGGCAAGTAATCCCATTAAAGTTTTTTGCAGGAGACATTTTCACACCTTTTTGCCTTCCAACCATTGGTTGTTCTTTTAAAACCACTCCCAACACCCAGACCACTATTGGAGGACAGGACACATTTACCCCTTTTCCACCAAAAACGAACTGGTTCGGAACTGGTGCTGGTTCAAAGTTGGTTCGGAGTTGGTTCAACTTGCAAACCTTCTCAGAACCTGTTTGTTTTCCACTGACTAGAGCGCCCAGCGAACGACGTCGTTACGTCACTGTGTACGTCGCCATACATCTTAGCTAGAAACGCTTGCAAGTACAACATTACTTTGGGATTATCTCTAACTCGTGAACCAAGAAGGCTTTAAAAACAATTGAAATATGTAAGTGTTTTAATCTTTTCCTTTGATATGTAATCTTTTCTGATTAGTTATGTACTCCTGTCTTGTGTCTTTTTTTTCTTTCCATTTATTTGTTCTATATTGTGACTGTTTTCTCCTTTGCTTACATAACGTTTTCAATAAAAAAAAAACTAGAAACACTTGCGCCAACTTCAAGCATAACAATTACAATGGCGGACTACATCGTGTTTCTGCAAATGTTTCTCCTGGCTTTTTCGATCCTATATTATGTCAGAAAATATGTTATCTAAACCCGCCCCCAGCCCCCGACGTAAGCATGACGTGGTAAAAGAACGGTTCTAGTCCAGCAAAGAGTTGGTGCCGCTTTGGAACCAGTTTTCCTGGCCGAGAACCGGTTCTTTGGCTGTCGAAACACAAAGAACTGGTTCGCGCGCAGGCACCGGCTCCGAACCGGCTCTCAAAATGCATTGGTGGAAAAGGGGTAATTGAAAACCCAATAAAGGGACTTTATTGGTTACTTTTAAACATAGCCCACCCTAGGCCTTATAGCATAGTGACTTGATTGGTTATACACCAGCTATGCAGATATTGCTCAAATACCAAACCTCTCTCCCCCAATTTTAATACATTTATTAAAATAAATTTGATAAAAAAAAAAAAAAACAGGACAATGGGAAAGTCTCGCATTTTTATTAAGGTATATAAAACATTCCAAATAGCATTATAAACAAGCATTAAAAAGGAATGGGGGAATCCAAAAATAGTACATCCTTTTGTTAATGCGGTTAATGGTTTTGATTACCTAGGAAATAAAATAACCCCCAAAATAGGCTCACTTAGTTCAGCCAACTATGAACCTTTAATGGCGAAGGTGTCTGAGGAGACGACTAGGTGGATGACCCTGCCCCTGTCTTTAATGGGAAGAATAAATGTGATTAAGATGAACGTATTACCGAGATTTTTATATGTCTTTCAATCGGTACCACTTGCCCCTCCTCCTACTTTTTTCCAAAAAGTGAGTAAGCTTCTTTCCAATTTTGTCTGGAGCAACAGGAAGCCTAGACTTCGATTGTCCCTTCTATACCTGCCCTATGACAGGGGGGGGCTACAATTACCAAATTTATTGTGGTATTATTGGGCTGCTCAAATGAGGGCTGCAATGTTCTGGTTCTCTAGAGATACGAATATGCCTTGGTTACAGGTTGAAATGTTGGCTGCAAAAGGCTTGACACTTGACAGCTTTTTACATTCAGCACCCCTTAAAGAACTAAAAAGAAAAACAGACAATCCATTTGTGAAGAATACCATTATGGTCTGGTACGAAGTTCATAAATTTCTTGGAGAGGCCCCATTGTTGTCTTGCTTCTCCCCGATTTGGGGGAATGAATATTTCACTCCAGCTAAAAATGATATGGGGTTTAAACTATGGTTGAATAAGGGAATAGTTAGATTGATGGATTTATATGAAGACAATATTTTAATGTCATTTGACAATCTGACAGGACACATTTTCCACACAAGACTGTTTCAGTAAAGGGCGAATTACCCAATTGTATAATATACTGATACAGAATCATAAAGAAAATTCTGAAAATAAAAGACGAGCATGGATGCAGGATTTAAATAAAGACATTTCATCAGATGAGTGGGGTACAATATGTTTAAAAGCACAAACTCAAACTATAAATACTCGTTTGAGACTGTTACAATATAATTGGATAATGAGAACTTATATCACACCTGTGAGATTAAATAAATTTAACCCTAGTATTCCTGACTTATGTTTTAAATGCAATAATTTCCAAGGCACATTTTTTCATTGTGTGTGGGAATGTGGTGAGGTACAAAAGTTTTGGAGCAAAGTGACTCAGTATGTATCTCAATTTACTACTACTCCTATCTCTTTGAGTCCGGTAATATGTGTATTGGGTGTCTATGGGGACAATTGCTCTCTGCCAGTCAAAGAGAAAAAACTGGTGGATTTGTGCCTACTACAAGCCAGGCGTTCAATTGCCCTTTGCTGGAAGAATACAAGTTGTCCTTCCCTTGGACTTTGGCTGAAAAACGTCTCGGTTACGGATGTAACCCTCGTTCCCTGAGTAGGGACTGGAGACGTTCCGTCGGATGACGACGAATGGGGGTTTCGCTTAGAAAGCCTATCGACTTCGAGTATACAAAACGAGCCAATGGCAAACAAATGCCATGGGTCTGCGGAATTTGCATGGCGCAACTCCGCCCCACCTCGTGGGGATAAAAGGAGAAAGCCGGCAAAATGCAGATATGTTTTTTCGCTGAGGAGCCAAGACTGAACTCGGCTGTTCCAGCGGTACAGCGGAAGTGGCAGGCAGACGGAACGTCTCCGTTCCCTACTCAGGGAACGAGGGTTACATCCGTAACCGAGACGTTCCCTTTCGTTGTCACTCCGAGTTCCGTCGGATGACGACGAATGGGGATACCAGTCTAATCACGCCACTTCTCAGCTGTCTTCCAGTGCCCTGCGTAAATCTGAGATCCCTGTCGTGAGACTAGCACGGACGAAAGACTCCTATTTAACACAGGAATACCAAGTTACACTGGGGAGCATATCCCAGATCTTTTAGGGAAGTATGCGATTACTGCCAACCCAGAGGGGGGGACTTAAGAATACACATATGACCCGAGGGATGCATATGGGGAATCACTGGGGTGTCCAGCCGTAGGTGGAATATTTCAACCCCAGGGGTGGCAAGGTGGCTTGCCGAGGGAAAGACACATGCTCAAAGAGGCTTACAGTGGAAATGCACATGTGGGGGTAGCTCAGAGGAGGTACCATGCACACGGAAGGCACCTAGCCGACGCGCAGGCAATAGACACTGGCGCCAGCGTCAGCAGTGCTGGAGGAGCTCAGGGCTTTCGGGGAAGCTCACCTGAGGAGAATGTCGCACGTATCCAGTCCGTGGAGTGGCATGGCGAGCAAGCGAAGACACCTAACGGGTCCCATGTTAGCTTGAAAAAGAGGAGTACATGGGAGGAGACTGGCTCCACTCGGAGATTGAAAAATCTGGGAATGTGTTAGGTGTCGCCCAGCCTGCAGCTCTGCAGATGTCTGTTAGCGAGGCGCCATGCGCTAAAGCCCAAGAGGACGCGACACTCCGGGTGGAGTGGGCGGTCACACCAAAGGGGCACGGTCGACCTTGCTGTCTGGTATGCCAAAGCAATGGCGTCCACTATCCAGTGAGACAACCTTTGCTTGGAGAGAGCCTCTCCCTTCAGCTTCCCACCATAACAGACAAAGAGCTGGTCTGAGGTCCTGAAACACTGCGTTCTGTCTACATAGATGCGAAGAGCACGTACTGGACAGAGCAGTGCCAAGGCTGGGTCTGCCTCCTCCGGGGGCAGCGCTTGCAGGTTCACCACCTGGTCCCGGAAGGGAGTGGTAGGAACCTTGGGCACATATCCAGGCCGGGGTCTCAGGATCACGTGAGAGCCACCCGGCCCGAATTCCAAGCACGCTTCGTCAACGGAGAATGCGTGCAGGTCCCCTACCCTCTTGATGGAGGCCAATGCAGTCAGAAGCGCTGTCTTCATTGACAGGAAGTTAAGCTCGACTGACTGCAAAGGCTCAAAGGGAGCGCTGCGCAGGGCAGTTAAGACCACTGCGAGGTCCCAAGAGGGTACGAGAGGAGAGCGAGGAGGATTCAGTCTCCTCGCTCCTCTCAGGAACCTGATGATCAGGTCATGCTTCCCCACCGACTTACCTTCTATCGGGTCATGATGTGCGGCAATAGCGGCGACATAGACCTTGAGGGTGGAGGGAGACAGCCTTCACTCCAACCCCTCTTGAAGAAAGGAAAGCAGGACACTGACCGAACATCTCCGGGGGTCTTCTCGGTGAGAAGAGCACCAGTTGACGAAGAGGTTCCACTTCAACGCATAGACGTGTCTCGTGGACGACGCTCTAGCGGAAGTGATGGTAGCCACCACCGCTGGTGGTAGGGTACTCAAACCTCCTTGTCCCGTCCAGGAGCCACACGTGGAGGCTCCAAAGATCGGGACGAGGGTGCCATAGGGTGCCCCGTCCCTGAGAAAGGAGGTCCTTCCTCAGAGGAATCGGCCAAGGAGGTGCTGTCGCGAGGAGTATGAGTTCGGAGAACCAGGTCCGGGTGGGCCAGTACGGCGCGACCAGAGTGACCTGCTCCTCGTCCTCCCTGACCTTGCGCAGGAATTGCGCAAGAAGGCTCACTGGGGGAAACGCATATTTGCGGCCCCGCGGCCAGCTGTGCGCCAGTGCATCCGTGCCGAGCGTGCCCTCGGTCAGGGAATAATACAGGGCGCAATGGGTCGAGTAGTGAGAGGCAAACAGATCTATCTGTGCGTCCCTGAACTGGTCCCAAATCAGCTGAACCGACTGGGGATGGAGACGCCAATCTCCCGGGAGGGGCTGAAGCCGTGAAAGCTCGTCGGCTGCACAGTTCAGGGCTCCGGGGATATAAATGGCACGAAGCGACCTCAGATGCTTCTGACTCCATAAGAGGAGGTGGCGGGCGAGTTGCGACATACGGCGGGAGCGTAGACCACCTTGACGGTTGATGTACGCTACAGTATTGTCTGATCGGACAATTACGTGTTGATTCTTGAGCACGGCCTGGGAGCGGCGCAGAGCAAGACGTACAGCCAGCAACTCGAGGCAATTGACGTGCCACAAGCGGTGGGGTCCTGTCCAGGAGCCCGCGGCAGCACGTCCATTGCACATGGCGCCCCAGCCCGTGGCAGAGGCATCTGTTGTAACCACAACATGCTGGGAAGCTCGTTCCAGGGGCACACCGGCCCGTGGAAAACTGAGGTTCGACCACGGGGTGAAGGTCTGACGGCAGGTCGGAGTAACTGGTACTCGGAGGGTGCCGTGTTGCCATGCCCACCTCGGGACTCGGTCGCGAAGCCAGAGCTGAAGCGGTCCCATATGAAGCAATCCGAGCGGCGTTGCCGCGGCTGCAGATGCCATATGCCCCAGGAGCCTCTGAAAAAGTTTCAGTGGAACCGCACTCTTGCCCTCGAACTGTTTCAGGCAAGTCAGCAGTGACTGCGTGCGTTCACTCGTAAGCTGCGCGGACATGGCGACCAAGTCAATCTCCATACCGAGAAAAGAGATCCTCTGCACGGGGCAAAGTTTGCTCTTCTCCCAGTTGACCCGAAGGCCCAGACGGGCTACATGGCGGAGCACCAAGTCCCTGTGTTCGCAAAGCTGATCTCGAGAGTGAGCTAGTCGTCGAGGTAATTCAGAATGCGAACCCCGTGTTCCCGGAGGGGAACAAGGGCTGCCTCGACGACCTTCGTAAAGACGCGAGGAGACAGGGCTAGCCCGAATGGGAGAACTGCGTACTGATATGCCTGCCCCTCGAAAGCAAACCGCAGGAACGGTCTGTGTCGAGGGAGAATGGAGACATGAAAGTAGGCGTCCTTCAGGTCGATCGCTGCAAACCAATCCTGGTGCCGCACACATTCGAAAACGCGTTTGGCGGTGAGCATCTTGAACGGCAGCCTGTGAAGGGAGCGGTTCAGAACGCGCAGGTCCAGGATTGGCCGTAACCCACCGGTTTTCTTCGGGACAATGAAGTACGGGCTGTAGAAGCCGGTCCTCATTTCGGCTGGAGGGACAGTCTCGATCGCACCCTTCGCCAGCAGGGTGGTAACCTCCGCTCTCATGATAGGGGCATTGCCACCGACCATAGTGGAGCGGACTCCCCTGAAGCGGGGAGGAGACCGCGCGAACTGAATCGCGTAGCCGAGCCTGATCGTTCGTGCGACCCAGCGGGACAGGTTGGGAAGCTCTAGCCAGGCTCCCAAGGACTGTACCAGCGGGGTCACGTGAACCACAGACTTCCCGTCGGTGGAGCAGCGACGGCATAGCGGCCCGGTGTGAGGGTACAGTCATAGACCGCAGAGTCCTGACAGAGGAGACCAGGGAAGGACGAACGTTCCACGGGGGTCTGCTCTGCCAGGGGTCTGGCGACAGAGGAGGATGAGAGCGGCACGGTCCGGGGACGGCGCACACTGTCATCCGGCTCTGGGACAAAGGAGGACGAGGGGTGCACGGCCTGGGGGCGGCGCACCGTGTCGTCCGAGAACTCTGTGTGCTTAGAGATGGGAAGTCAGCTCTCTGGAAAAAGAGGTTCTCCCCCGGCCCTCCACCGGGGAAAGGAGTGGCCCTGCAACCACCTCCTGGAGAACTGCAACCCATCTCTGAGCTGCCCGTAACGGGAGCGCCGCTTTGCCCGGCATTTGGCAGGCTGCGGGGCTGGTACGGGCTGGGGCGCTTTCCTGCGACCACCTCCACGGCGCGGCCCGGAGCTGCTGGGGCCGGGCGGGAGGGGGCGAAAGTCGCAGGAGGGCGCGTTCGGCGGCAAGCTGACTGAGCCGGCGGCAGCAGCTGGCCGCGGGGTCAGAACGTGTTTGGTAGCCTCAGTCTGCTTCTGGGCGGCCGAGAACTGTTGGGCAGAGTCCTCGGCCGCGCCGCCGAAGGGCCAGCCTGGGATATGGGGGAGTTGAGGAAGCGGGTTCGCTCAGCCTCGCGCATATCAACCAGGTTAACCCAGAAATGTCTGACCACACAAGTGGACATTACCTGACCCAGGGAGCGTGCGGTCACCTTCGTCACTCGTAGAGCGAGGTCGGTGGCGGCAGGCAGTCTCTTAGATGAGCCCTGAATCAGCCCTACCCTCGTGCATGTCATTGAGCACCCCGAAGGATGGCAATAACATGCAGTGAGACGGCAGCCTGTCCGCTGCTCTATAGGTCTTTGCCACCGGAGTAGACAAAAAACCTACAGGCATTGGAGGGGTGCTTAGGGTCGCCACGCCAGGTGGAGGCGCTGTGGGGGCACAGACGTGCTGCCACAGAACACTCCACGGGGGGAACCCCAGTGTACCCATGGCCGCGGCCTCTCGAGGGCAGAGAAGGTGGAAGAGGCTGCTGAGCAGTCGCGAAGTCAAAGGAGACTCTCACGATCTCATAACCTCTTCATGCACATCCGGGTAGAAAGGATTTTGGGTTCGCCTCCCCAAAACCAATCATCAGCCTTGAGTGCTCGAGACATGGCAGAGTAATCCACACATGCCCGATACTCGCGGCGGCCCGGGAAGCATAGCTGTCAACTCTGGATCAGACTCGCTATGTTGCACACCCGAGAGTGGCAACATAGACGAGCCCTCACTTCCAAAGGACTCCAGCTCACCTTGTGACGCAGCGATAGACATGATTTCATCAGCCGGGGAACTGAATGAGATGCCGGCCCGCCGGCGTCCACTGGACGTGGCTCTGACCAGCTAACTCATTCAGAACCGCGCGGGTTGCAATGTTAAGGAGAGGGGTGTGGACCACGGATATTAATCGGCGGTTTAGTTCCACACCAGCCATCTCAGGTCACCCTGGCCACCAGCCAAAGTATTCTCTCACGTGGAGAAAATAGATCGGGGTGTGGATGAGGGGACTCTCACTCAGTTGAGCTCATTGAGTCTTGACCGTCATTGCGATGGTCATGTTCCCCTTAGAGAACGTGACGCATCCGCGAACGCTGCTCGAAAGTGATCGAAGCCCAAACACGTCAAAAACAGCGCTCGTGCCCATCAGCTGAATCTATCAGGCTACCGCACTCAGAAATGCACGGGCAGACCATCTTTAAAAAGACGCGCCGCATGCACGCTCTTTTTGTGTGAGAAAAGCTTGCAGCAGTGCTGAAGCGCCCAGGGAGAAGCACACAGCTGTTCAGATCAGCAGGCAGGAATGTGAAACTCGCTGGAACACGCCATCACACCAACACCGACTGGAAGCTGCTCGTCTTGAAGATTCTCGAAGATAGTCAGAGAATAGACTGCAGGAGTGAAGAGAACATCTTGGCTCCGAAGCAAAAACATATCTGCATATTGCCGGCTTTCTCCTTTTATCCCCACGAGGTGGGGCGGAGTTGCGCCATGCAAATTCCGCAGACCCATGGCATTTGTTTGCCATTGGCTCGTTTTGTATACTCGAAGTCGATAGGCTTTCTAAGCGAAACCCCCATTCGTCGTCATCCGACGGAACTCGGAGTGACAACGAAAGGGAACTTGATATCCAGTTTGGCCCTTGAGAAGCTTACATATGTGATCAAGGGGAAGTCTTCTGAATTTTATGAAATTTGGGAGATGTTCTTGAGATTTGTTAAAGAAGGAGATATTGAAAATGCTATAGATTTGTGAAGTTGTAGTATATAATGCTGAATGGGAGTGTCTGTGATATATAGCACTGTATGTTTAAGGAATTTTATTATTATTATTTTCTTTTATTTATTATTTATTTTTACTTTTTACTTTTTATGACTGCCAGGGTTATTGTGGAGGGGGAGGGATTTGAGTAAGTTATGTTTGTATTAAGTGTATGTTATGTTCTTATGTTAAATGTGTTGTAAAATTCAACAAAAATATGTCAGCAAAAAAAAAAAAAAGGAATGGGGGAACAAAAACAAGAAAAAATTGTATAAAAGGGATAAAAAGTAAAAATAAAATAAAAATAAAAGTTTATGAAGCAACAACGCCATCTCAAAGGAGGAAAAAATATATCATGGACATTCCAAAGAAAATTATAAACATGCATTAAAATGATGGGGTAAAAGAATTGAAAGAAAAAAAAGTTAACAATTTGTTTAAAGGACAGAGATGTAAAGAAATAAAGTACACAGTGTATATAAAAAGGAACATCTAAAAATATATATATATACAAAGTAAACAATATAAAATGAGAACAATAAATGTATAAGAAAAAAAAAAAGAAAAAAAAAAAGAACATTCCAGAGAGCATTATAAACATACATTAAAATGAATGGGGAAAAATAAATAAGTAAACAAAATGGAGATAAGCACCGTGGACATCAAAAAAGGAACAAATATACAAAATAAAACGAGAACAATAAATAAGAAATATAGAAATTAAAGTGTACATAAAATATATGTAAATATTCAAGGTGTACACTACCGTTTATAAGTTTGGGATCAGTAAGATTTTTAATGTTTTTAAAAGTCTCTTATGCTCACCAAGGCTGCATTTTTTTTATTAAAAATACAAAAGAAGAAGAGTAATATTGTTAAATATTATGACAATTTAAAATAACTTTTCTATTTGTATATATTTTATTCCTGTGATCAAAGCTGTATGTTCAGCATCATTACTCCAGTCTTCAGTGTCACATGATCCTTCAGAAATCACTCTAATATGAGGATCTGATGCTCAAGAAACATTTATGATTAAAGTTGAAAACAGTTGTGGACTTTTCAGGATTAATTGATGAATAGAAAGTTATATTTCATTTATTTGAAATACAATCTTTTGTAACATTATAAATGTCTTTACTGTCAATTTCTTTACCAAACACACAAAAAAAATCTTACTGACCCCAAACTTTTGAACGGTAATATATATATATATATATTTCTTTTTTTTTTGTGGAAATATGACTGATCCCAAAACACTGTGGCGAATGTGCTCTGCAGAAATATGCGAATTGCCCATTTAAACACAAGGTCGATAAACAACAAAACGGCACTTATCGCCGATGCCATTTTAGATAGGAAAATTGACATTCTGTGTCTTAGCGAAACATGGCACAAAGAAAATGACTATCTTAATCTGAATATGTGTGCCCCATCTGGATATAAATACATTGATGCGCCTCGTGCTTGTGGTAAAGGTGGTGGCCTGGCTGTGATATTTGGACCTAACGTCTCAGTTAATGTAATTGATGCACCTAGTGTTTCATCATTTGAATGTCTGGTTTGTAAAATCAATGGAGTTTCACCTGTTCTTATGCTGCTCATTTACCGTCCACCAAAACCTAATCCTGCATTTTTCTCTGAGTTTACTGAGTTGTTGACACTGCTTAGTCCACTCTGTCCTGCTATGGTGCTGACTGGTGATGTCAATCTTCATATTGATGATCCTAACTGTGGAAAAACTGCTTCTTTCATGGACATTTTGGATGGCTTTGATTTCACACAACATGTCACTTTTCCGACCCACAAGCTAGGCCATACATTGGATGTAGTTTGCTCTGCTGGTGTTGACATTAGATCTCTGAATGGCATAGACATGAGTATAAGTGACCATAGACTCATTACTTTTGATATGAATGTCATATCTTCACAAGCCACTTCTAAACGCACTATAAAATTTCGTAACCTCAAGAACAAAGATTTCACGTTATTTTCTACCTCTCTCTCTGGGCTTCCTATCACTAACTCCGTGGAGCACTATAATTCCATGCTATCTGCACTTTTGGATGAGTTTGCACCTGTGCGGGAACGGGTTGTTACATTTAGGAAACCATGTCCATGGTATACCCCAGAGCTGCGCTTGATGAAGGCTGCTGGAAGGCAATTAGAACGGCAGTGCAAGAAATCTGACCTGACGGTGCATAGGCTTCGCTATATTCAACAACAGTCTGAATACCACTCTGCTCTTAACATTGCACGTAAAAACTACTATTCTAACATCATTGGAAATGCTGCAACTAATTCTAAAACTCTATTTAAGACTGTTGACAATCTTCTTAAACCAACTAAGCCCATTGTTTACTCCTCTGTTGACCAGTGTAATTCTTTTCTACATTATTTCACTGGTAAAATTGATGATATATACAGTTCACTTACCGCCATCACCACAGTTGAGTTAGTTGATACACTGCCTTTACATCCCCCTATCACTACTTTTTCGAACTTTGACATGGTTGGAGTTGATTTCATTACAAATACAGTTAAGTCTATGAATTCAACCACCAGTATTTTAGATCCGGTTCCTTTCTCGGTTATTAAAAACTGCCTTGGATTAATTTGCCCTCATATGCTTTCTATTCTAAATTTATCATTGAGTTCTGGATTCATCCCTCCAGAATTAAAAATAGCTGCCATTACACCAGTCCCTAAGAAGCCTGGTTGTGATGTCTCTGATTTGTCTAACTTTAGGCCTATTTCAAACCTTCCATTCCTGGCCAAAGTTCTGGAGCGTGCTGTGGCTTTTCAGCTAAATCATCATCTAGCACAAAATAGTCTTCTTGAACCTTTTCAATCTGGGTTCAGAAAAGGGCATAGCACTGAGACCGCCTTAGTGAGGGTCGTAAATGACCTTCTAATCGCAGCAGATTCTGGTGTATGCAGTATTTTGGTCTTGCTAGACCTCAGTGCTGCTTTTGACACTCTATGTCATTCTCTCTTGCTGGATAGGATGGAAAATTGGCTGGGTATTTCTGGAGTTGTACTCAGTTGGTTTAAATCTTACTTAGCGCATCGGGCACAGTTTGTAAGCTTGGGCATGTACAAATCGGATACCGTGCCTGTGCGACAGGGAGTTCCTCAAGGTTCAGTGCTAGGTCCAATCTTATTTAATATTTACATGCTTCCACTTGGGCAGATCATCAGCAAATATGACCTTGGGTATCACTGTTATGCGGATGATACACAGATTTACATCACCACAAATCCGGATGCACATTGCTCATTAATAACTTTGCATAGCTGTCTAGCAGAGATCAGCACATGGATGCAGAACAACTTTCTGAAGCTAAATGGCTCTAAAACGGAACTGATGTTGATTGGTACAGTGGTGTCTATTCGTAAGGCTGAGCAGGTTAGTCTGTTTGTTGACTCCAGCAGGGTAACTCCCACTCCACATGTGCGGAATCTTGGTGTAATTTTTGACTCACAGCTGAGTTTTGAAGCACACATAAAACAGGTCTCTAGAACTGCTTTTTACCATCTGAGAAATATTGCACGACTTAGACCATTTCTCTCCTTTGTAGACACAGAAAGGCTCATACATGCCTTCATTACAACTAGGCTAGACTATTGCAATGCCCTGTTCTCTGGCCTTCCAGCAAAATCATTAAACAGGCTACAGTATATACAGAACTCTGCTGCTCGTGTGCTCACTCGTACCTCTCCTCGGGAGCACATTACACCGGTCCTTTCACAGTTGCACTGGCTTCCAGTAAAGGTGAGAATTGATTTTAAAGTTCTCATTCTAACATACAAGGCATTACATGGGATCGCTCCAGCGTACCTACGTGATCTTATTAGCCCTTATACTCCATCACGTTCTCTCCGCTCTGCAAATTCACTCTTATTACATCAGCCTTTGTGTAAGCTCAAGACCATGGGGGAAAGAGCTTTTTCCTGCAGAGCCCCCAAGCTATGGAACCTACTTCCTTCTACAATCAAAAGTGCGCCAACGTTGGGACAATTCAAAGGATTAATTAAGACACATTTGTTCAAGGCTACTTTTTCTTAATTGTTTTTATTGCTCTTGCTGTATTTGTTTATTTCATTGTATGCGCTTTGGGTTTGAGAAAAGCGCATTATAAATAAAATGTATTATTATTATTATTATGAGTTTTGAACATTTTTCAAACTGCCATGATGCGCTGGTGGTGTGACACGTAGCGTGGGTCCGCCTCTAGTTTGGTTTGTGGTACCTGGCAGAGAGCAGATAACTCTGTGGTTCTGTTTGGTGAAGACCTCACCATCCACACTGGCCTTCCATCAACAATAGCATCATCTTCATCAGACATCAGTTCTATTGTTGTGGCCTTCCACAGTTCCCTTTCTGTGTTGGTTTGTACAACCCTGGACCTGGTCTCCAGCAACTGCAAAACATGACAGTAACTTAACCACTAAAACACAGAGAGGAGGATAGTTACATTCTGAAGAGAGAGAAAAAAACTGCTTAACCAGTTTCTTAACTTACCCGTCTCTTTCTTTGACGTTTCTTCGCAATGTTCTTCATAGTTAGAATACTTCCTCCGCAAAGTCTCAAAATACATCTTGCAACCTGCTAAATATATCATAAATAAATGTAATGGCAATAAAAATAAGTAAAACAGAGGACATTAAAATGATTGCAACATCTTTAAGATTACCTTTTACAAATTCTTGTTCAACGTCTGTAAAAGTTGTCCTTAATTCTTCGAAGAGGTAAGTGGTCACAGCCACGTTATGTGATGAATTTATTCTGGGGGGAAAAGTTGCAGGTATCATTAATGAAATTCAGTTTTGGCATTTCAAATCCATATAGTAGTAGATTAAACTAACATTTATAGCATATAAGAAGCAGTCTTACCCGGTTTGTGGATCGTATTTGTGTGGGTTGTTCTCTGAATTATGGAGGCGCCTTACAGATTCCTGTAAAGTTTGAAATTAAAAAGCAATTAAATGGATTCACAATCTGCAAGACTGCAAGAACACAAAACTGAATTTTCAGTTCGAATAAGCTGGCCATCACAGTAACCGCAAGAGACGATACACATATCAGGCTAATTGTAAGCGAACTATGGTTTACAGCCACGTTATAGAACAATAACTGGACTTACCGCAATGCTCACATCAGGTGCCCTTTTCATTCTTTTCGAAGCGTTGTAAGGTTCTTCGTGTAACGTTAGTCTGTGCTGCTCATACTTTCGCTCAAGAGCATCAAGACGCTGGAGAGCCTCTCGGAGAAGAGCAGTCTGTGCAGCTGATCTCCGTCCAGAATGCCATGTCTCGTCAGCTTACTACTTTGCACAGCCATCAAAGTAGTAAGCTGACGAGACATGGCATTCTGGACGGAGATCAGCTGCTTCATCATGTCATTCACACTGACTGGGCTTGAGCGCCTCTATTCAGTGGAGTAGAAAAGCTCAGGTTCCTTCTATCTACACGCAACAAATTAAGATGCAGCTTCATCAGAGTCATCAGGAGCTGATCCCAAGTGTGTAGCTGAAAGCTGTTGGTGTATGCATTGGTAAGGTGCTCAGCAACTGAATGGAATGCATCCAATGCCAACCCTGTGTAGAGCTGACAAAGGTGGTCGTTTCTCAGCAGAGTTATGTACTATAGCACTGGCTCAACGCATTGTGTTCCCATTTCAGATGTAGGTGGCTTCAGGTTGAGTTGAGATATTGAAGCATAGTTGTGGTCAGAGACAGATGGATCCTCCCATTGTGTTTCTGCATCACAGGTCTGGGGCATGTGGCTGTGATCATCCTCACAGTTGTCCACTGCATCACTGACTCTCATCGATGCATCTATGGAAATAATATAACCATAAACATTTTTACATTAGTACTTAAAATAGATCATGAGAATTAATTTATGATGGCACCCATAGTTACACAGAACAGTGTGTGAGAAAGATACACTAAAAACGGCAGTATACCCAATCTCCTAACTCTACGTAGGTCAATATCAATATCTGAATGAGAGATGTAGCTAGCTGGCCTGCTAGCATCGGCAATCTCTGAAACTTACGGGAATAATGTGAGCTATTGTAAGACTGTAATGTACCATACTATCTTGTACTATCGTGAATATTCATTCATTCATTCTTTATTTCAGACCCTTAGGTCCATATCACAAAGTAAAATAAATTACATACATATATAGGTGGGCAATGGTAATCATGCAAGATTCATTGTATTTTGTTAATGGCTCGTTACTGATCTTAAATGTATTCATAGATCGGACTTCACGAATCTAAAGCTAGGCTAACAATCACACAGCTAACAGTTAGGCAAGTTAGCTTACCTGAATCTGACAACCTGTTCAACACCCGGCGTGACTTCTTTATCGGAACATCGTAGCCGAGCCATTTCTGGCGGTAAGGGTGTTCGTCAGTCGGCTTCCCGTCCATGAAATGGTACGAACACACATAAGGGCGCTTGGGTGGGCACTTCAAGTTTAGCGCCTTCCGCCATTGCCTCAGGTGCTCCTCGTCTTTAGGTGGTGGGTGTAAATCGTAAAGTGCACCACAACACCACTCTGACCGCTTCACATTATGTCCGTAACACCGTTGGTTCAATTGTTCTCTCCTCTTAATCCAATTGTTATGGCAGCCCCTAACTGAGCATATAATACTTGACATATTTTACCGTTCGTCTCAGGTCTCGCGCAGATCCCTCTCAGCCGGAAGTTGAAGTCCTTCTCAGCAGGAAGTAAGATGACAAAACGAACGCAATGGCGTCACCCTTGTTGTCGTGGAAAATAAGGCGAATAAAAGAAAACTGTTTCCAAACCTCGACCCCCCAAAAAAGAAAAAAACGACGCCATATCTATGTGCTTCCGGAAAGAATGCTGTCATTTTAAAGTATTTTTCGCGCACTTGAAGCAATTGGTTGCACCTCCATTACGTCACCACATCTGTGGTGAATTTCAAACCTCAAAACGCCCCCTTTTCTTGCAGCTTCTTTGGTTTCGGAAGTAGGCTACTTTTTCACTCAAACCACGGCCTCGGTATGACGCGTTGCAAGTGTATCTATTTAATTTTGTGAATAAATATGATGCAGCTGGACCAGTAGCGGTTTTAGGCACAGGCGAACCGAGCATTTTTTCATGTCACATGGGGGGCGGCACGAGCAGTTAAAAAAAATCCTCTGCGCCACTAAGGTTTTCTATTTTCTATCATTTCAATTCAATTATTGGCAATGGCGCCCCTGATTACTGAGAAGGTGCCGTGCACAGGAGCGATGTCAAGGGAGTCTCCTGGTTGGAGGTAACTCACCAAGGGGCCGTTCACATATCACGTCTTTTGCGCGCTCGAGGTCGTTGTTTCAAATGTAGGCGCACGGGAAGCGCGCTCATAATTGAAGCGACGCGCTCATTTTTTCCAGGAGCAGCGAGATGAAATTTTTTTAACTTTTCAGTATGGGGGTGCACCCAAACACGTGGGTGTTTTTCTCTTCTCCGTAAATAAATCTTTTAGCAGAGCTACAGCAAGCGTTTTTCTGTGGTGGAAATCCATTTGCTACTAAAACTTCTTTGTCGTTGTGTAGAGCGCAGTGCATGGTTGTATAGCAACGACAGCCATGGGAAATCGGACCGAATTTTACTATTAATAATAAAAGATAAGCTACTGTGCATTATAAATGTCAGGAATTTATCTTTATTGACTCATTCTTTTTATAAAGATGATTTAAAGGCTGAAATATGTGAGGTTTCTCTTTTTATAAAACCTTTTTTTTGTCAAAAGTTTATTTGAACGTGTGCATGTTAGTAGATAACATAAAAGACACTCCTTTAAAATTTGGCCATCATCTTTAATGTTCGAAGGGGGTCTCGCCCAGGGTGTAATTCAATGTAGAACCGCCACTGAGCTGGACATATTACCTTTCAACATGAAAGGACAACCAGCTGCTGACAATAACACAAGAAAGAGAGCTCGGCGGTTTTGCGACCACTGCAACGTTTCACATGCATTTTCACAAAAAAAGTTGTTGTTTTTTTCCCAATGAAGCATGGATTAAAGCTGCGACAAAAATATTTATAGCTAATCACTTTGGAGAAAACCGGGATGTCATTGTCCATCTCAGTTTAGATCTCATATATAATGGTGTCAATGCAGGCAGATCAATAGTATTGTTGAATATTAAATTAAATGTCCCCAAATAAGCAAAGGTGACAAATGTTGTTGTCTGCAATTTGTAAAACTTCACAATAAAATTTGAGATATTCTGAAATGTTTGGTTTATTTTCCTTTATTTGTTCCATTAAATTCCTTTGTTTATTTCATTAAATATTCAGACGTTTTTGTGAAGACATATGTTCAGACATAGTGTTTATTTTGTCCTGTTTTTATAAAAAAAAAATTGCTTAAGATACTTTTTTTCATGCAGTGGTTTTAAGGCCCTGACACAGGCGACGTGACCCAACCCTAGAGTCGGCTTTAGTCATTGCTAGGTCTTTGACATCGGTTTTGTGTTTCAGGGCCTTACAAATTTATTTATTTTTCTGTACAAAAAGCTTGTTTGCTGTAGCCTATAGTAGACCAGAGATAATTCTCAATCCTGAAGTCCTCCCCTGCCACTCTGAGAACAGCCAGCACCTTAGTGTCAGTCATTAACATATGAAAGGTCTTCACACCTCTCACACCCAGCAGTGCTTCAGCTGTATATGTCCGTGAAATTTCACGGATTCCTATATATGTCCGCATAGGTGAGGTTTCCGGGTTTGTCTGGAAATATACTGTTCCGTGTTACTCTGATCCGCTTTTTCCCACATACATCCGGCAAACATCAAATTACACAGGAGTTTACCATGCCCGGATATTGCCGGATTTGAGTCTTTTCATGCAGTGTGAGGTGCTCCAATGTTGGTGAACCGAGGATCAGACATGTGCTGGCCAAGCCGAACATGCTGCTGTCTGTTGCTGAGAAAGTCCATAATGCATCGGCAGATAGAGGGGTCCACCCCCATCAGTGACATCTTCCACAGCCGCTCAGGTAGAACGGTATTAAAGGCGGCACTAAAATCTACAAACAGCATCCTTACATAGGAGCCAGGAGAGTCAAGATGGTCCAGAGCAGGGGTCACCAACCCTGCTCCTGGAGAGCTACCGTCCTGCAGACTTCAGTTCCAACCCTATTCCAACACAGCTGCCTGTGATTATCAAGTAACTCTGAACAGCTTGATTAGCTGGTCCAGGTGTGTTTGATTGGGGTTGGAGCTAAAATCTGCAGGACAGTAGCTCTCCAGGAGCAGGGTTGGTGATACCTGGTCCAGAGCATAATGCAGTCCTAAGTTAACTGCATCATCCACTGAGCGGTTTGCCCTGTAAGCAAACTGCAGTGGGTCAAGATGGGAAGCTGTGATGGATTTGAGATGGAACAGAACCAACCGCTCCAGACATTTCATGACCACTGATGTAAGGGCCACCGGTCTGTAGTCGTTTAGGCCCACGGCACTGTTTTCTTCGGTACTGGAATAATGGTTGATGACTTAAAACAACCCGGAACCTTACATAAGACAATTGACTGATTAAAACTGAAGCTAGCTGACTAGCACAGTACTTCAGGGTGGCAGGTGAAATCCCATCGGGGCCACTCGCTTTCCTTACATTCTGCCGGCAAAATAGCCGGTACACATCCTTCTCCTCAATATCAAAGGGAGTTTGATCTCGAGGGGCCATGTCCTCCTCCTGCCTGAATGGGACTTCATGATTATGAACCAGATCCCGCCCAGAAGGGCAAGGGAAAGATGGAGGGCAGGGAGATCTCTCAAATCTGGTATAAAATACATTAAACTCGTTGGCCAGTTTAGCAGATGGAGTGACTTGTTGCATTTTATTTTTATAGCCCGTCAAGTTCTTCAGTGACCTCCAGGCCGAAGAAGAGTCATTAGTGTCAAATTGTTCCTCCATCCTCACCTTGTAGGCAGCTTTTGCTTTCCCTATGGCTTTCTTTAACTCTTGTCAAGCAAGCCTGTATTCATCTCCATTTCCTTCTCTGTATGCCTGCTCTTTGGTGTTCCTAAGCAGCCTAAAGGATTTCGTAAACCAGGGTTTGCTGTTATTATATTTCACCACAGTTTTGGTGGGAATACAAGCTTGCTCACAAAAGGAAATATATGAGCACACAGTGTCTGTATATGAGTCCATGGAGTCACAAGAGGCACGCATGGATTCCCAATCAGTGGTGTCTAAACAGACCTGTAACATCCCAATTGCCTCTGTCGTCCATCTTTTAGATGCATACTGAACTGCTTTAGCTAGTTTTAGTTTTTGCTTGTAGGTGGGGACCATCTGAATTAGACAGTGATCAGAGTTCCCAAGAGGAGCACGGGGAAGTGAACGATAAGCTGCTTTGTGGACAGAATAAAAATAATCTAGTATATTTCCTCCACGAGTCGGACAGGTGACTAGTTGTTTGTATTTGGGCAGATCATGTTTCAAATGGCAGGCATTAAAGTCGCCCATAACGAGAAGCACCGAGTCAGGATGCTTATTCTCAATGTTTATGATCAGCGCCGTTAGAGCGTACTGCGCCTCTCGTGTGTTAACTTCAGGTGGAATATACACGCATGCTAATATAATAGAGGCAAATTCTCTAAATTCTCAAATTCTCTTACTCCGTTGCTCCGGCGAATTACTTCATTAATCCTTGTTTTTCTGCTTTACCACGCATTTATAAGCAAGCACTTTCTATTTTTATATCATGTGAACTTATCCACGAAACTATTCCTTATAAAAAACAATTAGATTGCTTTGATATCGCTACTTATATCCAACCTTTCGATTCTCGGCTACTAGCCTTTAGCCCGCTAACATTTCACGCGTGGCCTCGGCCGTCTAATATTACACCCTTTCACTGAAAGGACACGGGTTATATTTGACATTGCAGTCCTAAATTAGTACTGATAGTTGTAGTATCACTTACAGCTCATTTGTTATAATGGCGAACATATCGGATGCGTGTCTAACTTTACCTCTGAGTGCAGGTGAGGACACTTTCGAGCTATTCTCGGTGAATCTGGAGCTGGAATCCGTGGAGAAACAGATCCGTGGTCTGCTGGAAAAGCAAGCCGAGCTGTTGGATCGGCGATCAGCACTTGAAGCAGCACGCGCCGATGCTCACAAGTTAGTGGTTAGTAACTCTTTAACTCCGAGTTCGTCTACTCCGTGTGTTTCTCTGTCCAGAAGGACGCGATCATCTCGGGCTTCATTTACTCCGGCACCGACACAACACAATGGACCATGGATCACGCAGCGGAAGACGCGAGCCAGGACCAGAGCTACTCCTCCGCCCCTCCCGGTCTTCGAGATCTCCACTCGGAACCGCTTCTCCCCTCTTCGCGAGTCGAAACGCGACGACGCCGTGATCATCGGCACGTCCATGGTCCGCCATGTCCGTGCAACCTCAGGTAAAGGTAAGGTGCGCTCTCACTGCTTTCCTGGTGCTCGTGTTCTTGATATCGCTGCACAGGTTCCCGAAATCCTGACCGGGGACGAGCGCGTCGGAGCTGTGGTGCTGCATGCGGGATGGAGCGACGTCAGGCTGCGGCAGACGGAGGTTCTGAAGAGGGACTACATGAGCCTGATCGAGGCGGTACGCAACACAGCGCCTGAGGCAACGATCATCGTGTCTGGACCGCTTCCCACGTACCGACAAGGACAGGAAAGGTTCAGTAGACTATTTGCACTAAATGAATGGTTAATGTCACTGTGTAATGAACAGAAACTGCTCTTTGTAAATAATTGGAATCTGTTTTGGGAGCGACCCAGGCTGTACCGTGCTGATGGCCTGCACCCCAGCAGAGCCGGAGCGGCTGTTCTGTCGGATAATATCTCCAAGACGTTACGCACCAGATGACTAATAAGACAAAATCCAAATCACAGTCTTTGCTGTCCAAACTTAATTGATATACGTAGTGAAGAACATTATATAGAAACTGTGTCTATTCCTCGTTTAGTGAAGCCAAACAATAAATCTAGTGCAGGATCTAGCAAAAATCTTATTGTAATTAAACCAGAAAATCTAAATATCAGTGAACAAAAAGAATTTCTAAAGCTAGGTCTTCTAAACATTAGATCGCTCACACCTAAGGCGGTTATTGTAAATGAAATGGTCACAGATAATAATTTCGATATACTTTGCCTTACTGAAACCTGGCTTAAACCAAATGAGTATTTCGGTCTAAATGAGTCTACTCCGCCAAGATACTGTTATAAGCATGAGCCCCGTCTGATCGGTCGTGGCGGCGGTGTTGCAACAATCTATAAAGATATTCTTAATGTTTCTCAGAAAACAGGTCACAGATTTAATTCGTTTGAAGTACTTATGCTAAATGTTACGCTCTTAGATGTAAGAAAGAAATCCATATTATCTCTAGCCTTGGCTACTGTATATAGACCTCCAGGGCCATATGCTGAATTTCTAAAAGAGTTTGCAGACTTTCTCTCGGATCTATTGGTCAATGTCGATAAAGCAATAATTGTTGGAGATTTTAACATACACGTAGACAATAAAAATGATGCGTTAGGGGCTGCGTTTACAGATTTATTAAACTCCTTTGGGGTCAAGCAAAACGTCCGTGGTCCCACTCATCGTCTAAATCATACACTAGATTTAATTATATCATACGGAACCAATCCAACTGATATAGATATTATACCGCAAAGTGATGATGTCACTGATCATTACATGGTAACGTGCATAATACGTACTGCTGAAATATGTCATGTTGCGCCACGTTATAGACCAGGCAGAACAATCCTTCCAATCACTATAGATAGATTCTCAAATAGCTTACCTGATCTATCTCAGCTGCTTAGTGAACCCAAACAAACAGATGAACTAGAGGAAATGACTAGCAGTTTGAGCACCATTTTCACTAGTACATTAGATATTGTTGCACCAATTAGATTAAAAAAGGTTAAAGAGAAAACTAAAGCACCCTGGTACAACAGTGCTACGCATGATATCAAGAGAGAAACTCGTAACCTAGAGCGTAAATGGAAACAAACTAATTTAGAGGTCTTTAGAATCGCGTGGAAAGACAGTATGTCACGTTATAAAAAGGCTCTAAAAACAGCCAGGGCTGAGCACCTCCGCAAACTAATAGAAAATAACCAAAATAATCCAAGGTTCTTATTTAACACCGTGGCTAGACTAACAAATAAACAGACATCACCAGAGCAAAATATACCGTTACAGTTTAGTAGTAATGATTTTATGAATTATTTCAATGAGAAAATAGAAAGCATTCGAAACACAATTGTAAATGTACAATCCTCTATGGTCTCTTATGCTTCAACCTCAATTATGGCCCCTCTAGAACAACTACACCGCTTTGCAACGATAGGACAGGAAGAGCTAAATAAACTTATTATTGCATCTAAACCAACAACATGTTTATTAGATCCAATACCCACTAAACTACTGAAAGAAGTGTTACCTGTAGTGGAAGAGCCTCTTCTCAATATTATTAACTCGTCTTTATTCTTAGGTCATGTTCCAAGAATATTCAAGTTGGCAGTAATAAAACCTCTCATTAAGAAACCGCAATTAGATCCAAATAACCTAGCAAATTACAGACCCATTTCAAATCTTCCATTTATGTCCAAAATACTAGAAAAAGTTGTATCCGCTCAACTGTGCTCTTTTTTGCAAGAAAATGATATCTATGAAAAATTCCAGTCAGGATTCAGACCGCATCATAGTACAGAAACTGCGCTAGTTAAAATTACAAATGATCTACTCTTAGCTTCTGACCAAGGCTGTATCTCAATACTAGTCCTACTTGATCTTAGCGCCGCGTTCGACACTATAGATCATAAAATACTCTTGGATCGACTACAAAACTACACTGGTGTTCAGGGACAGGCATTAAGCTGGTTTAGATCGTACTTATCTGACCGTTATCATTTTGTCTCTTTACACGGGGGAAAATCAAAGTTAACGTCAGTAGACTATGGAGTACCGCAAGGATCGGTGCTAGGCCCTCTGCTATTCTCAATATATATGCTGCCACTTGGTAATATTATAAGAAAACATGGAATTAATTTCCACTGTTATGCTGACGACACTCAATTATATATTTCATCACGACCAGATGAAAACATTACCTCATCTAAATTGACAGAATGTCTCAAAGATATAAAATGCTGGATGACGCGTAATTTCCTGCTATTAAATTCAGATAAAACGGAGGTATTACTTATTGGTCCAAAAAACTACACACAAAACCTCTTACAATACGACTTTAATATAGAAGGATGTCCTGTTACTTTTTCCACTACAGTAAAAGACCTGGGTGTTATACTAGACCGCAACTTGTCTTTCGAAAATCATATTTCATATGTTACAAGAACAGCCTTTTTCCACCTTAGAAACATTGCCAAATTACGTAACATGCTATCTGTTTCTGATGCAGAAAAGTTAGTTCATGCATTCATGACCTCGAGACTAGATTACTGTAATGCTTTATTAGCTGGTTGTCCTGCATCTTCAATAAACAAGCTACAGTTAGTCCAAAATGCAGCCGCTAGAGTTCTTACTAGATCAAGAAAATATGATCATATAACACCGATTTTATCATCTCTGCACTGGTTACCTATTAAGTTCCGTATCAATTACAAAGTACTACTACTGACCTATAAAGCCCTTAATGGTTTAGCTCCTATGTACTTAACGGACCTTCTTTCGCCCTACAATCCACCGCGTTCTCTAAGATCACTAAATTCAAGGCTTCTGGTCATTCCTAGGATATCGAAGTCCACGAAAGGAGGGAGGGCATTCTCGCATTTAGCTCCAAAACTCTGGAATAGCCTTCCCGATACGGTCCGATGCTCTGACTCGCTGACACAGTTTAAAACTAGACTAAAGACGTGTCTCTTTAGTCAAGCATTCACATAATGCTTACCTTTTAGTCCTCTGCTATGCCATACGGAACCGTTTGCCACTGAAACTGCTTAACGCACCAGTGGGGCTCGACAGCCTTATAGACAAACGGGTCGGTCCGTATGGTTGCGGTTGGGTTGCGGAGAGTTTGGGTTGCGGAGAGTTGTGAGATTATGGTTTTCTAACACCTACTCCCGTGTAATGGAAATCATTATGAACATCAGCTATGCTAATTATTTCCCATCTGCCTTTCTGCTGTTATCTCGGGACGCTTGTCCCGAGAAAAATGGCGTTCGTAGGCTCCAGTTTTGTATCCTGCCTCTCACGGGGATTTCGGATGCCCCAACGCCTGTGATGAGAAGACCAACGCCTGTGAAGAGACGACTCAACGCCTGCGAAGAGACGACTCAACGCCGGCGATATGTTATCCCCTTAATATTACATGATTAACTAAATGTATTTTTTCCAGGTACTTTCTGATATGCACTTACTGTAAAGCTTCTTTGAAACCCTATGATTGTTAGCCAGAGGAGAACTGGCCCCTGACTAGCCTGGGTTCTCCCAAGGTTTTTTTCTCCATCCAATCTGATGGAGTTTTGGTTCCTTGCCACTGTCGCCTTGCTTTTGGCTTGCTTAGTTGGGGATATTTAATATTCAACAATATTATTGAACTGTGTTGTACTACTTTCATGTTATCACTGTGAAGCTGCTTTGATGCAATCTGTATTGTGAAAAGCGCTATATAAATAAATGTGACTTGACTTGACTTGACTAGGGGCATAGAAAGGCCTGCAGACCACGGCAATGAACTCCAACAAATGGCTACAATGTTTGTGTAATACTGAAACGTCAGTGCACCAGTTTGAACTAATTTAATAACACAGACCTCCGCCTGTTGACTTCCCACTCAGTCCTTTATCGCGGTCGGCTCTGATTAGTTTAAATCCAGGTAATTCCACAGCTGAATCCGGGATGTTCTCATTCAACCAGGTCTCGGTAAAGACAAAAGCTGCATTCATATTGAAGTCCCTGTTGGTCCGTAACAGAAGATTAAGCTGGTTGATTTTGTTACTGAGGGAGCGCACGTTAGTCAGGCAGACGGCGGGGAGAGAAACTCGATATCCCCGCTTCCTCCACCTGTAGAGAACCCCAGCTCTCTTTCCTCTTGCTCGGCTACGTTGCTTAACTCTTGCCGCTGATTTAATAATATCGTCAGCGGAAACAAGGAATTCGGGGATCAAGCTGGCAGGCTTTATTCCCCTAATGTTCATAAGCATATCCCGATTGTAGCTAAACCGCATATTTAAAAAAAAACAGCGAATAACAACGTAAACAACACAAACACACAGCACTGAAAGCCGCAGCTGCCCTGTGGAAGTTGCTACATCATGAGTGATGAGTCCTCGCTCCTTTCACCACCCCCACACCTGACACATGTATTTTACAATGTCAGGTTCGCATCTTCTCTCTTTATTCCAGAGCATTTGATGTTTTGTATTTATTATCTTTCAACTGATTATGAAATTGGCATTATACATTTACCTGACATAATAAATTGTTACATTTGATTTTATTCCGACTGACTCTGAAATTGTTTTCCCAAGTAGATGTTACCGCAAGTTTTGGCGACTAATATTTGGCACTAATTCAGGTGTGCGTGTTTTGCAAAGACAAGAAGTGAATTTCCGTTTAGGGCAGCAAAAGTGCTGTTTGACCAACCTAAATCTGGGTGTGTCTTACCCAAGGGCGTAGATTTGGTTTGAACATTGGGGGGGTTGAAGTTTGGGTATGCCTCCTGATATTGTGATCATGGTATAAATAATGGGGGGGTTGTAATGCATAGATTTAAATATTGGGGGGGTTATATCCCCCCCATCCCCCCCACAAATTACGCCCCTGGTCTTACCTCTGTTTTAAATGAATGTTACTTTAGATAAGGGTATGTGGGAAACCACTGCATGGCCAATCCAAAGCTATTATAAGAGAAGTAACGTTGGTTGACTTATATCTGTAGTAGTGGCCATACCTCTATCTTTGGTTGTGAATGCGACCGATCTCAGGTATATAGCAATTACCTCTGTGTAGTGACCGAAGCTGGAAAGATTGTGATCGTGAGACCCACGGTAAACAAGGCGTGAGGTTCACCGAGCCGGCGTGTGGAAGTAGCCAATCGGTAGTTTAAAAGAAGTGCATTTTTAATTATCCCACTGGCTGCTTTAAAACACCTCTCAAAGCGACATAAAAAACCTGTTCTAAAAATTACATATTTCTTGTTAAATTGAAGATATTTTTGTACAATCAAGACAAATCAACTTTAATATGATTGGGAAAAAAACACATTCACTACAATTAAAATAACATTTGAGTGTGGAGGGGGAATGCAAATTGAAGAAATGATTTAAGTCTGCTTGTAGAGTGGAGGATAGAAAGGTACACCGAAGGTATCTGCAATTTCGTTGTTAAAGTTGACTTGGGTATTGAGAACAGCCTCTGCCTGCAAAAGAGAGAGAACACCAATAAGAGGCAATTAGAAGTTGTTCCATGTGCAGGGTACCTTATTAAATAGTATTGTGGTAATTTCAGGCCTGGATCAGGCTCTAAAAAGAAGGATCTGTTTGTAATCAGAGTTATATAGAATACGATTTAAAATTTACCTGTTGTGACATGGGTTTCCCGAAGATAATACCTGTGGCTAGGTGCTCACAGTTGTTGTCGAGTACTCCGTATTTTCCGGCGCCATCACGCAAAAGCTTTCTAATACTTTCTTTCATCTCTTCTTCAGATTTTACTGGTAATGTAGTCATATATTGTTTGACTATGCCACCAGGCTTGAGCGGACCTTCCTTCACAGAGGCTCCTGCTTTACTGTTGAGTCCTTTTTCACCTGAAGGAAATATTAAACCGTCAAAGCCAAACTGTTTCCCCCATACCTAGATTGATCTAGTAAAAACCCAACTGGGTAATTGTAACAATAATAATGTGATATAACTAACAATTAAAAGTCACCCGACCATGTCTGGATAATAAACAAAATATACAAGAGACAAGCACATCCTGCACAGTTTACTGAATACGGTTATCTAGATAGTATACCAGAATGTTTAAAAACTGTTACACAACAGGCTAAAAACACATGTCTGATTGTTTAAATGCATTTTAAATCCTTAATAAAATGCATGTTACTGCAATACACACTTCAGAATATGTACTCATGTTCAATATGTTGCTATGTACCATTGTTTAATTCTTCATTATGTAGTTTTATATTGCAGTGGTGCAGTGCAGTGCATTTACATTTTGTCTTGCCTATGACAATAGGAATGAGGACATGGGTGAAAGTGCTTTGAGACAGGAATGTTTAGGTGATAAAAGAAAAGAATACTGATCACCGTTGCAGTTAAAATAACAAGTTGACGTTCGATAACTAACATTAGTTTCATATTCCCATTGCGTCGCGCATACAGACCATGAATACAATTATTCACATGTAAAACAATGCTTTTGAAAGCTCTATCCACCTTATTCCTTAAAGGTGCAGTGTGTGATTTTTAGCGGCATCTAGTGGTGAGACTTGCGAATTGCAAACGGCAAGTCACTCGCGGCCTATCCCTCGGTTTTCAAACTCGAATGAGAAGCTACGGTGGCCGACGTAAGACAAAATATGTCGTCGTCTGAGTCTGAGTCAGCAGCAGAGAGTAGTAAGTCAAGCAATGAGGTTTCTTTAGCGCTGTTTGTTCGCTTTCGGCTACGGTAGAAACATGACGTCACAACATGTCGACCTTCATAGAAGGGGATTCCCGCGCCTATGTAGATATAAATGTCTCATTCTAAGGTGATAAAAACATAACGGTTCATTAAGTAAGGTCTTTATACACCACTGAAAACATAGTTATGGATTTTATATAGCATTTCTGTCAATAGATCCTCAGAAATATTACACAATGCACCTTTAAACGCGAGTTTACTGTGTTTTGAATTATGGGTGACACTTCCGGTTTGGGGAACTTCCATTCAAAAACAAATTGTAAGGTTGCCCTACAAATAAAGCTTATCCGTCAGTTTGACTCAATGAGCTATCAGTTTTCTTTCATGTTTTATTTAAGAATAAAATGAGAATAACGCAACACTTGGTATTTTAACATGACATGTTATAAGAAGAATATCTATGGCAAGAGCTCTTTCAGTCGCTGCTTTCTTCTCCTCATGATTATTTCGTTTTTTCCCTTTGCACTCCGCTGTAATAGTATGAAAAGGACAACATCGCCTGCACATCTGTGCTCTGTTCTCACGATTTAATTTACCATATATGCCATTAATAATTCACTGGAAGGCACGAAAAATCTCTCTTTTTTCTCCCCAAATCCTCACGTCTCTTTCCAGGTTTGTTTACACAGGTATATACAATTTATTATCTGTCAAAATGACTGAAATCACTTTGAAATAGTATCACGCAATGCTGAAGTAAATGTATATGTATATATATATATTTTTTTTTTTATTAAGGCAACGTATGTTACATAATAAAGATTACCACAATGATATTTAACCGTCCGATTTCTCTGTGGAAAGATTCACGCTTTTGGGATGAATTATTCATGGCCGGATGAAAGTACCTTGTTGATGCTTTTACACTTTTAAATGTCCTTTTAATGTCCAATGGTTGAAGGGTGAGTAGCATAATGTCATGTCATTGTACACAGTTTTTAAAATATATAATATTGCGTCCATTGAGCGAGTCTTTCATTGATTGCTTACAGCTTAACGGAAGTTACACCCATCATTCACACAAAGCGTCATGGGGCGCAGGAATAATGTGGATAGTGGCTGAAAATAAGATAAATTACCCTTTCCCCCCCATTCTGGGCCTGTCAAATATCGACTATAACTGTGGGTTTTAATCCTTTACTGCATAAAGCAGTAGCTGAAACATGGACGTTAACAGAAGTGCAGAATGAGTGTATCAGTGTTCTTGTAAAGTTTTTAAAAAGTACTTAAGAAGCACTTTTAGTAAGACAGAGGCTAGTCAGAGATAGGAAACCATGATTTTAAGTTTCTACAGAGAATCACTGTACCTGTAAACTCGACAGCCATATCTTGTCCATCTTTCTTCCCAGTGTACACCGCATAGTGTGTGTACAAACCACGAGAGTATGCAATGAGGTCTCCAAATTTCATGGCCTATAAAAAAAAAAGCAGCAAATATACAGAACTGACCGAAATCCTATTTGTACTTCCATGTAGGATGAACACATAATAGCAGGTTTATTCCAAACTGAAAATAAAGTCTTACATTACCATAGTTTTCACGGTGCTTGTATAGTATAGGAAAAACATAACATACCTTAGTTTAAGTTTGAAAACTGAAGACTGTAGCAAGAGTGATCAATTGACAGAACACCACAAGAGAATTCCTCTTCTGCAACTTCTACGATTGTGTTGGAGTTCAACTAGTCCTGCTGCTCTCATACACATTAATATATTCATATGAGGAAGTGCCCTCCCCTTTCCCCAGAATCTGAGTAATGCTGAAGATAACACTATACAGCACTTTAAACAGTAGTTCTAAGGAAAGCTGTGGGTTATTACCCAACACTTGTCTGCTTCCTCATCTTTGTTCACCACATGTTCGTGTTTGGTGGTCTGAGCTGCAGTAAGCGTGATTGCAACGACTTTAGACATCAGAAGTCACAACATCCATCAAGCCTGTGCTAAAACAACTTAACCTAGCTTTCTGTTTAAGGGCTAAACATACTACAGAGTTTATTCACAGCGTTTTGTACTGTATACTCTAGTTACACAGACCAGTATGCTTACACGATGCATATACCAAACAGGGGGAGCATTTTTTAAGAGAAACAGAACGGTGGTTGCTGACTCGCAATGCTAGGAATTTAACCCTTGTTGTGGAAATTTTGTACCTTAGTCTTAGACAACAATTAAAGAACAAATGAAGATCTCGAAAGTCATAAGTATACGTATTTATTTCTTGCAAGAAAGGCAGTTCACACACAGACAGAGTCTGACATGAGAAGGGCAAACGTCTTCTCCCTCCACAGAGTTTATATACCCAAAAGATCACCCTCCAAGATGTACCCCTCCTCTTGTTGTCTTTGGACTAAGGCCGCTGCACGTACACAGTTCTTAGTTCCCCTTATTCATCTATTATCTCCTCAGTCAACACACACGTCACTTCAAGCAACACTTAACCAAACATGTCTCGCTCTTAATGCACTCTAAGTTAACTATTGCTAAGAAAAACAGATCGTTCTGTCCTTTTGCACTGTCCTATTGCCCTCTTAGCAAAGAAGACTGTTAAACTATTTGCAGAAAAGATAATGCATCTGGCAACTTCCTTAAAGGAGAACTCCGGCGCAAAATGAACCTTTGGTCTAATTACACATTGTTACCTAGTCAACCGTTATCTGAGATTTGTTTTCATGATTATCGAATGTAAATAGTTTTATCTCTAAAAACAGTTTAGCCTATAAAGCTAGTATAACGCTAGTATATTGGGCATAGTGTAATGACAAATAAAAATCGCTTGTTAATACCACTAACAAGGCTGAAAATAGCCCCACACTAACACGGTAGCGTAATGAGGGTCCCTACCTTCAAACCGAAGCATTGAGAACTTTGTCAGTGTCCAGACAGTTTAATAAGAAGATATTTTAAACATACAGTCAACTTCGCGTATACAGGCAGAATCCATCTTTGAAATACCGTCTCTACCAGTCGATCTACGAACGCCGATCCAAGTGCGCTGGTGAGATGTGAACGAGCTATAAGTTGTGATAAGGTGAGCGCGAACAGCAGGCTTGGATCGGCGTTCGTAGATCGACTGGTAGAGACGGTATTTCAAAGATGGCTTCTGCCTGTATACGCGAAGTTGACTGTATGTTTAAAATATCTTCTTATTAAACTGTCTGTACACTGACAAAGTTCTCAATGCTTCGGTTTGAAGGTAGGGACCCTCATTATGCTGCCGTGTTAGTGTGGGGCTATTTTCAGCCTTGTTAGTGGTATTAACAAGCGATTTTTATTTGTCATTACACTATGCCCAATATACTAGCGTTATACTAGCTTTATAGGCTAAACTGTTTTTAGAGATAAAACTATTTACATTCGATAATCATGAAAACAAATCTCAGATAACGGTTGACTAGGTAACAATGTGTAATTAGACCAAAGGTTCATTTTGCGCCGGAGTTCTCCTTTAACACATCTAGGTTCAAAGAACACGTCTACAGGGTTCTCAAGTCTTACGCATTGGCCGTGAGACACACGCAATTCAACCAGTTCACACGCTCACACGCCACACCGTGTATATCTCACGCTGAAAAGGCAATGCCAACCAAGTTGTCCTGCAAGCTTTATATATAACGTTGTATACGAGGCGCATGCACACAAAGATAAGTTTCCTGCCGCCAGCGCGTCCGCATCTCGGCCAGATTGCGTTCGTTACTATAGGCAACTTATAGACGCGCGAAGTCCGCGAACACACACGGAAGTTCGGCCACCGCGACATCGGGCGAACACACGTCGTGATGGAGAAAGTAAGTTGGAAGAAAGCTCGCCTAACATTTTTAGACTAGAACTTTTAATATATAGCCCATCGTATACATTATTGATGCAGTCAAAAACTCTACAACTGCTTTGCAACCAGGCCAAAAGCTTTGGCTCAGTTTGGCTAAGGAAATGTTATTGGGTATGGGAAGGAATGAAGATGTATTTCTTCAGTTTATTTTAAATTCTATAGACTGTATTAATAGTATTTCTTGTTACATTAAGGCTAAAGCAGAGTGCTCTTGGTAATATTGTATTGAGAATGAGAATGTGACGTCACGCGTCTCACTCCGCGTTGCATTGTGGGAAGGCGTCGCCATCTTGGCAGGATACGCTATCCGTTGTCATGGTTACTTCGACAGTGAGACCGAGAGAAATAGCGACAGAGAGAGAGAGCAGCTTGATATTTGTTTGCATTTTTGCGATAAGGCACCGTTTCTTGGGAATAAATGAAGAAGGGGGAAGCGAAAGGAAAGGGGCTCTATCGGGAGAGACTAAATAACAACACAAAGCAGCGTTATTTAGAGAAACTACTTGACATCAACAACATGGACCCGTACGACCTGCTACAGAATGGACGAAAGACCCAAAGCACTACCACCTTTCACATACCCTGACAAAGTTAATTACCTGGTTTATGGTATCAGTGCCTAACGTTACTGCATGCACTCTTGCATACACAATGCAAGAGTTCAGAAGCTTTAAGTCATTAGATTAGATACAATAGTCATTAGATACAATTCTGCTGCGGCTGCGGGTGCAAGACAGAAACCCCCAAACCTGTAACGTTAAACTGCGAGAGTTCAGTCATGTTTCAGGCCTCATTCATATGTGGAAATAAATCTGATATGAATCAGATATCCGTGCATTTGCACCTGACGTGCAACGTTAAGCGGACATATCGGACATTCCCCTGTCAATGCGAGTCGTACGTCATTAAAAAAGTGTCTTTTTAAAACATTTCGCGGTACAGATATATCTATAACAAATTAAACAACTCTAGTTGAATAACAGAGTATTAATTTAATTCGTTTGTGTTAAATAAAAGGCGAACTGTGCTGAAATGTGTTGCTTTTGAAATCATGCTTTGCTGTTGCTGCTGTCAGTTTATTGACAAGTTTTTTCTCTAAATAAAGCTGGCTAGCATTGTTATTTAGTCTCTCCCGATATAACCCCTTTCATTTCTCTTCCTTCTCCATATCTTCCAAAGAAACTGCGGCGTATCGCTAAAATGTAAACAAATAATGTTTAGTCGCGCCTCTGTGAAGTTCTGAAGGCGTTGCCCCTGGCAACCGATAGCGTCTCCTGCCATCATGGCCGACCGGCTCAGACCCCGCCCAAATCAACCCAAATCGGCACGTGACTCCTCACTCTCAATATCCTGTCAAAACATACATTAGCCTAATCATTGCCATTGCATTTGTATTTTTCAAAGATGTCAGGGAAAAATGCAAAAATATTGTTTTTCCAAACATTTTGGAGCAATTTGTTATATATTTGTAGCCTAATTTTGAAATATAACATTAAAGAGTAGGCCTATATTTGATGTGATGAATTGCTCTGTAATTTATCAGATTTACCAATTGTTATAATTTAAATTTTTGCTGGTTAATTATGAACAATGGGTAAAATTGGGGGCGGGGATAGGTGGGGGCGTGGCTCCATTTAGGCCCCTCCCTAACCGCATGTGATCTCACTCCAAGCTTTTGATAAAACTTGAGAACCCTGCACAAGCAGATATATGTTTCAAAAGATACATTCAAATGTAAATTTCCATTACACCCTTTAAGCATGCGTGATGTTTCAGATAGTATGGCAAGTGTAAACACATGAATTGGAAATGGGTCACAGTTCAAAGAACGTGTAAATGGGCGGTCGAAAAAATCAGATAAAGGCAACAAATAAGAATTGGGCATCAAGACCTGCAGTGTCAGAATAATAACAATTTAACTTTTTTTATTTATTAATGTAAACTAATTATTAGGCTATAATTTTTACCGTCCCCCTGGGGAGGCGAACCCAAAACTTTGAGAACCCTTGTTTTAGCATAAACATAGCTAGCTTTAACAAGCTGGGGCTCGTTCTTCGTACGTCGCTAACTCAGTTAGCTGGATTTGATTGTTGACGATTTGGCATGATCTTGGATCGTTTGGTTCTTCGAAGCTCATCCTAGACTTGCTGTCATAGCAACAGGTGCGCTAGCTTGAACCTGCTCGTGAGCAGGCTTATTACATGTAAACAGGATTAGATCGCGGCTTTATAAGCGGAGGTGAAACGAGAAGTCTTTTAACGCAGCGCGATAGTGTACTTTTTGAGAGATATCATTTTTCTCATGACTCGTGAGGATGTCATTTACATCAATTATTTTTTGGAAACGCACATTAAATGTTCGACTCGTCGGAGTCGGCCTTTAATAACAGCACAAATTGTGTGCATTGTCCTGATATTATTTGCGAGTGGCTCTTTCCTTTAAACTATTGGAGATGCGGAGAACTTGATAAGTGCTGTCTGATCGTGTCATTCACACAGTTTACCCTGGCGCTCAAGCAGTTTTTAGGGTGTTTTTTTTTGTGGCATTTCCAAGCCAGTTTAGACCCAAGGTTGTAGGCTATAGCAGGTTTTTTTTTTTTTTTTTTTTTTTTTAGCCAACGCAGGTATTATAATTTTTAATGAAGATCATGCAATCATGAACATGCCGATTAATATGACACAGATATGTCCCTCAGGCTTCACTAATGTGATTGGTCAATAGACTGCACAAATGTTCCCATCAAGGCCTCTATGAAGGGGATTTTGTGAACAGAAAGGGGGATCACAATGTAAATGTGCAGCCAAGTTACTATTACAATTCTTAATATTCAAGATTAGTAATATTATATCAAATTAAAAAAAAGGCAGTTGACAGACTAAAATCTCTAGATGGTGTGTGACTGTTCCGTATCACAAATGTGGAAGCACAGAGATTCACATTTATGCACATTACTTGAACATGGTATCAATATCAAGCTCACTGTATTACAGTTACAATGCAGCTCTAGCCAGGACAAGGTCACACAATGAAATGAACTTTGGCCAACTAAAGGGAAGATTTCAGTGTCTGAAAAGCCTAAGGGTTGCACTTGACAGGGCCTGTGATATTACATGTGCCATATTACACAATATTTCCACCATCAGCAAAAATATAAAACATTTCATTAAATGTTTAATAAAAGACAAGACAAATATGCTTAGTTCTTTGATTTTTTATTTAAATTGTTCTTTGTAAAGAAAAGCCAGTGATCAAGTCATATTTTGCCTGCAATAAGAGATACTATGCAAGGTCAGCAAAAGTACTCTGTGTGAAATAATATATTAGCACTTACTCTGAAGTTCCTTTGAAGCAACTCTATCTCTAACTCTGTAGTGCCAGTTTTTTTTTTCTTTAAGTTGTCAAGTTCCCCCCTCCCCAAAATACTCTATTTTCTAGGGGCAGGGGGGCTTGGGTTAAACCTGTCAACACAGGCCTTATGCAACAAAAAATAAAAGGAAAAGTATACACTACCCACCTCTGTATAACTGCTTTGTGCAGACTCTTCTGTAGGCCTTTCTGTAGATGTGGACTCCTGCAACACATGTTGCATTCAGAAATAATAGGTACTCAAGTGTAAATTAAGTAAAGTTATTTAAAGATACTTTCTCCAAAAGACAGTCATCTGAGAGAGTTTCTTCGCTGTCCTGTGCATTGGTGGGGAAAGGGCCATTACAAAGTGTTGTACTTTCTTCCCTTTTGATGTAAAGTTTGGAAAAGTCCACTTACTGCACATGGATCAGCCAGGAACAGATAAATGCAGGCCCGGATTAACACAGTGTAGTGCCCTAGGGTGACCACATTTTAAGTGCCCCCACCCCATACAACTCACATGTTAGTGCAACATGAACATGTCATACTAAATATCTTCATTTCCATCATAAATGGCATGTATGAGGACTACTTGCAAAACCTTATGTCTAAAAAAAACATATACCAAATAAGCAAGGCCAAGAATCAGATAAATTCAGCACCACAGAGACGCACAGCAGCAAAACATTTAAATGCAACCAAATCCATTAGTAATCGGATTGACGGCTCAATCGAACTGAAAAGCTTTTATTCAACCTTTATTGATCCGATTGAGCTCGATCGGAATCAAATTTCGATCGGATTGAAAGGGGTGGGTTATTCCTTTTTTTTATTCGGATTAAAAAGCGAAACTGAAAGGACTGTGTATGTGCAATGACTTTGAAATAGCGTAATGACTTATGACGCTCGAAATGTTCTTCCTGTTGAATAAAGTGTCATATAATCAAGTGTCCCAAAAATTCTCCTTTCACTCAGCGTCTGTGAAGTGGAGCAGGACAATGTCCCACCAGTCATTTTTCGGATTATCACCAGAGACGACTGGTTTTGGGCGCGAGAAGGGAGGGGCATTTTACTGATAAATATAAGCAACACGGTACAACAACGGTTCATGTGCTCATTGTCCACAAATTATGACCAGATATGGATAAATATTAAGCCTGCTGTTTAAAACAAATAAAGAATCAATGTAGGAGATGGGTATATGCACAGTATAGCCTAATAACGTTACCTCTTCCGATTTTAAGCTTGCGTATAAACGCGCACATCAACCCGATCACGTTTAGCGTTCATGTAAACATAACATTCAGATTCATCGATCGGAATGAATTCAGTCCGATTGAAACAAAAGTTATGCATCTAATAAGCATCTCTAACTAAGCAACCAGCTAAAAGAGAAAACCGTTCCAAATTTCAAATCGACAACAGCGTCACATACAGTAGCCTATTTGCCCAGAAATAATGCTAAATAAGCCTTACCTTTAGCAGAACAACTGTTTCTAGACTTTGTGTTAGGCTACCGCCTTTGCTCACAGCATTAGCTGCTGCTTGAGGATCGGTTGAGGCATTTCTCGCTGCTAGTGGCTTCTGCTGGTGATGCCGATCGATGTCTCTGTCTTTCCTTCATTTCGAAGAAATAGGCTACACTGTGACCTGACCCAATCGCGATTCTTTATTTGCATATTTTATATTCTCTCTGTATATATGTTATCAATAACTGTTCATTTTATATCTGCATCTCTTCCAGCAAAATAATATATATACAAAACATGAAAACTATTTTAAAGGTTTAGTCATTCTCTTAATCATTTGGTGCCCCCCTATTGGCTGGTGCCCCAGGGCACTCGCCCAATCCCGTCTATGGATATTCCGGCCCTGGATAAATGTGTTGGTGTTTAAAACTGCACAAAAGAGGAAAACACAATTTCATTACAATGAAGTACACTGGGGGAAATGTGATCAATAACTCATGGCAACATATATTTTTTTCATTAACTAGGCTACATGTAGTTTCACACATGCACTCTTTCACAAGTAAGCAATTCATCACTAGGCCTACTCAAGGTTTAACAGTTGATATGACTGGACCAGCCATTGGGATTATAGGCCTATAGTGCAGCAACAAAATATTTTACAGTGTAAGATCATTTAAAGTTCATTTACCAGTAATGAAGGAGTTGCTGCTACTGGTCCCTGCTGTGTGTCGGAGGAAGAGCTGAACCCAGGACGGGTCGGTTCACATTTAACCCAAGGGCCAGCTCTTCTGCCGGGGTATAATGTGGGGTTGCACGACACCACCTGTTTGTTTTTCTTTTCTTTTTTTCTCAGCCTTTTTCTTGGTTGCTTTTATAAACAAGCAAACATGTATTAACAGTGCCTTTTTAAAAGAGACTATAGTAGCCTATAGTATAAATTACCATTATGTAGAATATTCTAGTACTTCACTTTTACTTGTTCCCATGTTCTAGTAGTGGGTGGTGACTGACATTACAATGAACAAAGTTATTAATTATTTAGAAATTATTCAAATAAAAAAATATATACTGTAATAAGTGATAAAAACATCTAAATGGTCACTACAAACTTAATTTGCTACTTTTTGCCAGCCCTCTCTCCTGGCTTTGCACATTTTAGGTGAAAACTTAACGTAATTAAGTTTTCAAATTCAGCATAACCTTCTAGCAATAACTCTTGCTCTGCTGCAGAGTAAAACTGAGCGCGCTCTTTGGTCACGGTGAGCAGCCAATAGCAGCGTTGCTGATCAATGTTTCTACTATCGATACATATCCCCTTTTAAACCAACGCATGCACGCGCAATTATCTCAGATAACTCAATCCAGCGATACTAATCATAAACAACAGGTGTGTTCGAAGAACCCAATTAGCCGGATCATGATTAGCACGATGATATCATCTTAGATGTCTCATTTGATCTCGGATGTTTTAAGCAACGTACGAAGAACGAGCCCCTAGTGTCACATGTCTGTCCTGTCCTGTGATGCACATGGGTGTTTGTTATGTTGAGCCATGTGCTCTCGTCATTGTTTGATCCCTCCCCCTTGTTATCTGATTACTGGTTTATTTGCTCCACCTGTCTGTCTCCTTACCCTCCTTTGTTTGCCTCTCTATCTAGTCTCCCTGTGTTTGCTGTCCTGTGCTCGTTCGTTGTATTTGTTACGCGTGTTGTATTCTGTGCCTGTTCCTGCCCTGCCTTGTCTGTTTTTGGATTTAGATTTGGTTTGTTTATTTTATGTTTTGTCTTATTAAAATACTTCTGCTCTGCACCTGAATCCACGGAATTATTCCCGGTCCACCCGTGACAGCTAGTTTGCTAGCATACATGTTAACAATAGCATGTTATAGTGATGTTACGTATGACACTGAAGCCTCGATGTGCGTATCGCGAAAGCGAAGCAATTTCTATTGAAGCCCCGTATCGGGGTGTGTATTGGTTTCCCAGAGGTCACGTGATCGATGACAAGCAAAGCCTCACTTTCTGTCCAATCACGTGCGCGTCTCGCTTTGGGTGTCAGAAGGCTCGAAGGTCCTTGTTGGCTCAGTCTGGTTGATGGGTTTGTGAGGAGAGTGCTGTACTTTGAAAGTTAATCAATACATTACATTTAAATAACCAAAACTACTTATTATTTTGTTGTTGTTGTGTCTTTTTGTTTTTGTAAGATCGTTGGACTTTTGGTGTTTTTTAGGTAATTTGGTGCTGGTATTTGGGTGTTTGGTGACGGGTTTGTATTTACAGCAATGGCAACAGCCCAAAAAAGGAAGACTTCCCCTAACTGGGAATATTTTGAGCTTATAGCTTCCAATGTATGAATGCATTTCTTTTTTTTTTTTTTCTCAAAGTGTTTTTATTGAACATCTTATCAAACATAAGATACACTTTTACAATACATTTTCTTTTTATGTTAACCCACCCACCCAAGAACAATCCCCACCTGTTGCACCAATACACATATTAATTGGAAAAGCAAAAAAATAAAAATAAAAATCATTAACATGTTTTAAAGAAAAGAGCACACGTATGTACAGTATATTACTCCTCTGAAATTGAGAGTAGAGAGGGATCCACCTTCCTAATTTGGTCCAGAACCGGTTGCCAGATATCAAAAAATTTATAGGCACAGCCTGCTGTAGTATACCTTATTTTTTCCATGGTCAGATTGTATAAGAGATCAATGAGCCACATTTTGAAAGTTGGAGGGTACTTGTCTTTCCATTTAAGCAGTATCTGCCGTCGAGCTAAAAGAGTAGTAAATGCTATGAGGCTTTTGTTGTTTTGATTTAAGTGAAAATGCTGCGGCACAATGCCGAATATAGAGATCATGGCATCAGGCTCTATGACTGTCCCCAAAGTGTCAGAAATAAATTTAAATATAGACTTCCAAAAAACTTCAAGTTTTGAACAGAGCCAAAACATGTGAGACAGAGTACCTGGTTCGGTTTCACATCTATCACAGTGAGGATCTATGTCTGATTTAAATTTTGCCAGTTTTACTTTAGACCAATGCAGTCTATGAACAACTTTAAATTGAATCACTCGATGTCTTTGACATATTGAAGATGAATGAATTTTTTTCATTATAGATTCCCATACATCCTCAGAGATTCTTATAGACAGTTCCTCTTCCCACAATCTTTTCACGTGAGCCAGAGGCCCCATATTATGAGTATTCATTACACTATATATTTTACCAATGGCCCCCTTGGAGTATGAATTCACTTTTAGAACAGTGTCAAGAAGTGACTCAGGTGGTAATGAGGGGAAGTGACTAACAGATGATGCAGCAAAACTACGAAGTTGAAGATATTTGAAAAAGTGAGTGTTGGGAATTTGGAATTTAGTTTTCATTTGCTGAAAGGTTGCAAAAGTGCCATCAATATACATATCCTTTAGTACCCTAATGCCATTTACAGACCAGTCGCCAAAAGAATCATCTATAATAGAAGGAGTAAACATGTGATTTCTTACTATGGGAGTGAAGACTGACACGTCGTTAAGTGAAAAATGTCTTCTAAACCAGCCTTTCTCAAAGTGGGTGCCGCGGCACACTGGGGTGCCCCCTGACTTTGTCAGGGGTGCCGCCAAAAAATTACGTAGGCTAAAAATATATATATATATATATTTGAATTTACATAAATACATTCTTCTTCTTTTTAAACATATGAACGTATTAATAAAATTGAAAATTCATTTTAGATAAATATATATATATAAAATTAACCATAAAAATCCGTCTCACAAGACCGAAGCAAGACACACACACAACTTGACGCAAGTGACGCAACCCATAGCACCGCGTTATAGCAACAACACCGACCGCGCGAACGCGCGTCACACAGCAACTGCAGGCTCTGACAAACACACATACAAACTATACTATACTTCTGCATAACGTGTCTCTTTTTACAACAAAAATGTCAACTCTGCCGGTATTCAGACAGTCCCATGCATACAGATACAGATCCGGCCTACAATCGCGAAATTTGTTTGACATTTCTAATCGTAAACACAGCCATGTCGAAGCCTGCAGTAATGTTTTTCATTGATGTTATGGCAGTCCACTCTGCTTATTGTTTTTCGAGAATCTTGCACTCCTGTTTGTCATTGTGCACGAAACTTCATGCCAATAAATCATCAGAAATATTGCTGACTTGTGCGCGTCTCAAGCGCACTCTTTATTACGCTCGTGCTAATGCCTGTTAGTTGTCCGTGGATTTGCCTGTATTTGGCGCTGAAAATGGAAACGTCTTTAGACATGGAAAATCGATTTTACAATCGATTCAATGAACGTTTATGTCTCAAAAATCGATCAGGATTTTTTCACAAAAGTGATAGCCCAGTAAAGTTGTTATTATTATTGTTATTGTTATTTACAGTTCGTATTATGCTCTGTTCATTACTGTTCTGTCTAAATAAACAGGACATTTGCATTTACATTTGGGTTATGCAGTGTTTTTAATTTATATTTTACACTGGGGTGCCTTGAGATTTTATGCACTTTTGAAAGGTGCCCCGACTGAAAAAAGTTTGAGAAAGGCTGTTCTAAACTGTCCCCATATTTTGAAGGAGTGCTTAACCACTGGATTCAGAGAGTATTTATATATTGGATGAGGTGATGGCAATGTTGAGCAGAGCAATGCATGTAAAGAAGCGGGATGGCATGACAAATTCTCAAGGGACAGCCATTTAGGAACACTAGCATGCGAGTTAAACCAATATAACATAGAACGAGCATTGGCTGCCCAATAATAGTACGGAAAATTGGGTAATGATAGTCCTCCATGCTCTCGGTGTCGCTGCAGAACACTTTTACGGATGCGTGCATTTTTCCCATTCCATATAAAAGTTGATATCAGCCTGTCTATCAGTAGGAAAAACGATTTAGTTAAAAATATCGGGATACACTGGAACAGATATAGAAATCTAGGTAGGATGTTCATCTTGACGGTGTTTATTCTGCCTCCTAGTGATAGCGGTAATGTACCCCAACGCTCAAAATCTTGTTTTATAGAATCTATCAATGGAATAAAATTAGTTTTATAGAGGTTCTTGTAATTATTAGTAACCCATATACCTAGATACTTAAATTTATCTTTACTCAATTTAAACGGTAAGGAGTTAAATGTGATTAGTCTGGCTGCAGTGTTAATCGGCATAAGTTCACTTTTTTGCATGTTTATTTTATATCCTGATATTTTACCAAAACTACCAAGTAATGACAATAGATGAGGCAGGGTCTTAAGCGGCTCAGACACATACAAGAGAGTATCATCCGCATAAAGGGACACTTTATGTTCGGATTCATCCCTCAGTATGCCTTTAATAGTGTTATCGGACCGTATTGCCACTGCCAGGGGCTCAATCATCAGCGCAAATAATGAGGGGGATAATGGGCAACCCTGCCTAGTCCCGCGGCCTAATTGAAAAAAGGATGAGATGTTATTGTTTGTCCGAATTGCTGCTACAGGAGAGGAATATAAAACATTAATCCATGAAATGAATTTGGCACCAAAGCCAAATTTCTTTAAGGTGTAGGAGAGGTAGTCCCACTCCACCCGATCAAATGCTTTTTCAGCATCAAGTGACAGAATCACCTCAGGTATATCGGGTGGAGTGGGATAATGAAGGATGTTCAAAAGTCTGCGTATATTGTAGAATGAAAATCGATTTTTGATAAAGCCAGTCTGATCATCAGACACTATTGAAGGTATAACAATCTCTAATCGACATGCTAAAATTTTGGCAAATATTTTACTATCAACATTTAACAATGAGATAGGTCGATATGAGCTACAATCTAATTTACTTTTACCCTTTTTATGAATTAAAGAAATAACTGCTTGTCTCATGGTTTCTGGTAACGACCCTGAGATGAAGGACTCCTCATAGACAGCGAGTAAGATAGGGGAGAGTTCTGAGGAGAATTTTTTGAAGAATTCGCTCGGAAAGCCATCTGGCCCCGGCGATTTTCCACTTTGCATGGTGGTAATTGCTTTCAATATTTCGGCCTTTGAGAATGGTCTTTCCAAATCTGAGGCATATTGTTCATCAATAGAGGGCAGAGTAAATTTGCTAAAGAATGAGTCAAACAGTACTTCATTTCTACTGGATTCAGATGTATATAATTGCGAATAATACTCCATAAACCTATTATTAATCTCTAATGGATCAGTTAATTTTTTGTCGTGTTTATCAATAATTTCGAGAATTGACTGATCAACACTTTGTTGCCGTAGTTGATGAGCTAAGATTTTCCCTATTTTTTCGCCATGTTCATAAGACTTGTGTCTGGATTTATTCAAAAGGTTCTCAATAAGTTTCGTAGATAACAGATTGAATTCTGTTTTAAGAGCCAATCGTCCCTTAAATAAATCGACTGATGGCGAGTATGAGAGAACCCCATCGATTCGCAAGATATCACTTTCTATCTTTTTAAGCATTTCCTGTTGTTTTTTCTTTACACGGGCACTATATGATATGATTTGGCCTCTGAGATAGGCTTTTAACGTTTCCCAAATTAGGCAGTGAGACACCCCTGGGGTCCGGTTATGTTCTAAAAACTCATGTATTTCCTTAGAAATAAATTTAACAAACTCAGTATCTGAGAGAAGTAATGTATTAAATCGCCACGGCCGATACCCACTGCTTGTGGTAGGCAGGTTTATAGTAATTAACAGTGGTGCGTGGTCTGATATCACTATTGCTTGATATTCACATTTACTGACTCTAGAAAGTAAACTATTATCGACAAAAAAATAATCGATTCGAGAATATGTTTTGTGAACCGGTGAATAGAAGGAGTAGCCTCTGCGCCCAGGATTCTGAAAGCGCCAAACATCAGTCATTCCGTAAGTTTTAAGAAGCTGATTAAGTACTACTGTTGAACGAGTTGGTTGCATGGTCTTGGGTGAACTGCGATCCAGTGAGGGCGACAGTACACAATTAATATCTCCTCCTAATATGACATGATGTGTATCTATATCAGGTATTCGAGAGAAGAGGCTGGTAAAAAATGCACTGTCATCCCAGTTAGGTGCGTACACATTTGCCAGAACTACTGGGGTATTGTTCAGTCTGCCCACTACTATTATATAACGGCCAGCAGAGTCAGCATCAACTTTTGACATTACGAATGGGATAGTCTTTTTGATTAAAATAGCTGTTCCCCTAGATTTAGATTGAAAAATAGAGTGGAAAATCTGTCCCACCCATCCTCCTCTAAGTCTAAAATGGTCAGATGTGTTCAAATGGGTTTCTTGCAGGAAGGCAATATCTGCATTCAGCTCCTTAAGGTGTGAGAGTACTTTACGGCGTTTTACAGGGTGATTTAGAGATTTAACATTCCAACTAACCAGGTTTATCTGGCAAGTACCTGATACATCAGTGTGAGCGTTCATTTTGTGCAATGTAAACAGAAAAGAGTTCCTTCCCTAACCCGGAGTTAGCAAAACAAAAAATCTATTTAGTGCAACAGTAATTTCCCCAGTCACCAACTAGAACATGGTGAAAAAATAACCCCTCGCAAATAACAAATCCACACATAAAGTGCTTTTTTAGAGAACTCTAGCTCTGCAGCTTGCTCTGCACAGACATGTTAATAAAATTTTGGGATATAACCCCAATATTTCAAATTAAAATAGAAAAACAAAGAAAGAGTGGTGCTTATTATCTCCTAACATACCTCAAGACTGGTAAAATAATAATAATAAAAGAAATTAACTTAACTGTAGTCTCATGTCAACAAGCCTGTTATATTTTGCACTGTTGTTTATCAAACTTAAGTTCGTGCACTCATCAAAAAGACAGTCTGCCGACAATTAGAGACAGGAAAGAAAAAGAAAAAAGCGAAGCTAAGCCACCTCACGCAGAATGTTCTTCTTAACATATGTCATGGCCTCCGTTGCGTCTTGAAACTGCTTATCCGTCCCATTATGCGTGATCCGAAATCGGGCTGGATGTAGGAGACCATAGCGGACTCCCTCTCGTCCTCGAAGAAGTTTACGGACCTCGTTAAACGCCGACCTGGCGCGGGCTACACTCGGTGGATAATCAGGAAAGATGAGTATGGTTGAACCGTTATGTTGTAGCGGGCCAGATTCCCGTGCGAGGCGGAGGATTTCGACACAATCTTGATAATAATGTAATTTTGCTATAATCGCTCTTGGTTTGCCATCCATCCGTTTCGCCTGTAAAGTGCGGTGGGATCTGTCAATCAGCACGTCTTTATCCATTTTAAGAACTTTTTTAATCAGCCTTGAAAAAGAAGCAGGGGTGCTGGAGCCATCTTCCTCAGCTACATTCATAATGCGGATGTTTGACCTCCGCATTTGGCCTTCCATGTCCAAACATTTCTCCTGTAGATTTTGAACATTTCCCTCCAGCTTGCGCACAGAGTTTTGTAGCTCCGTGACATCATCCGAGCATCCTGAGAGTCCTCTTTCCATGTCCGACACAGTTGTTCTGATCACTTCCAGGTCTGACCGAAAAGCTGATGTGTTGTTGGCTATCTCCTGCCTAACTGCTTGTAGTTCTGATCTGACTCCATCAAACTCTTTAGCCATGATTGATCTTAACTCGGTTTGGAAAAGTGTGGTCATCTCCGATTTTATAGAGGACAATAACTCTTCCTTCATATCCGTCGCCATATCAATTTGTTCTCGAGTTTGCTGAGCTTGTTCAGCCATCTCGGGCGTCGTGTTAGTTACGTTGCTAACACTCGGTGTGTCGGCGCTCGTCTTGTTAGCAGAGGCCTTGCCCGTATATTTGTATTTGCGCAGGTTGCTCGCCATTTACATTCATCAGGGAGTAAATCGTCTTTGAAGATGCAGAACAGTCTTGGGTAGTCTTTTTGTATCACACAATTTACCAAAGCACCATTTAAAAGGGTAAAAAATAAAATTTTGTGCAGAGCTCTCTAAACTTGCAACCTACTCCATTGCCTGCTCGCTAGCGCCCCCGTATGAATGCATTTCTAAAAAAGAAATAAAGAAATAAATATATATTTATTTATTTAGTATTATTTCATTTTTTATCATTGTATTGTATAATTGTTGACCGTTGATGTGTCTTATATTTAGTCAATGTACATGTACAGTCACTCCCAACAAAAAAAATGTATCCTCACACTTCTGAGGTTGAAACCTTTGGCTTCTGTTGGAAAAGGGCTGTAGACCAGCGCAAACAAAGCTCAAATGCTTCTGATGCGATCGTAGAAGTGGATAAATACCTTACAGAGACAAACATACAAAGAGCTGAAGATCCACTTGAATACTGGAGAATGCAGAAACATGTCTACCGCCATCTATATACATTGGCATTACAGAATAATTAAAATCTTTATCACCTTTCTGTCATTCCTACAGTTACATAAGCACTATCACTGCCAAGTGTCAGATGAACAGATGATCCTATCACACAATGTCCTCATTCACTATACGTGTATGTGTGTGTGTGAGTGTGAGTGTGAGTGTGTGAGTGTGTGTGTGTGTGTGTGTGTGTGTGTGTGAGTGTGAGTGTGAGTGTGTGAGTGTGTGTGTGTGTGTGTGTGTGGAGAGAGAGTAGGCCTACATTAGATCTTATTAAATCATATGCTCATTTTATATTTTATTGTCACACTTTAATGGGTAAAATAATTTATTTATTAATGGACAAATCAATCACAAACGTGTAAGGCTTTTTATTTCTACACATAACATTGAAATTATGGAGTGTGTTGTGGTTGCTTCATCTGACAGAGCTTTTAACACAGGCTTCTGGCTGCTTTATTTTAAATAAGCACCAGATGGCGCTGTTCTCCACACTCTCGAAGCTTTGAATCTTTTCCCGGAACAGTCAGGGGAAAGCCTCATTGATTCACGAGGCTTCATTTCCCCATCCCTACTAGGAGGCTCAGATAACTCAAAAGCAGGTAGTCTTTACTTGATCACAGTTCTCAAATACAAACAAAAGAGCAGTCATAGCCTTACAAAACAAAACAAAGTAAGCCCAATGGCACCATAGAAACAGCACTTAACTCTTCAAGAACTCAGGATATCCATAGATGGTAGGCTCAAGACTGAACACAGCTCAAAGAAAACTGCCAACTTAAATAGGGCAGAAGATGGCGGATCGGGTGCATTGTATGGTTTGAGCTCTCTAGGCCTGTCCCAGATTTTAACACATATTTCGCTATCCAATGGACATATTGTGCTCCTTTTGAATCTACAAATAAAACGGAACCTCCGGAAAAGTTTGTACACCATGACGTCGAAGAAACAGAATCTGGCTTTATCACGCAGCAACGTGACACCTGTCGACCACGAGTATGCTGGAAGGATGGAGGTGGATTCCACCGAGAAACCTAAAAGAAAAGACCCGTTCTCACCACTAAAGATCACACCAGCTGCGAAAAAGCAGGATACTGGGACAGAAGGGAATGAAGCTATGAATACGGTCCTGGGAGCCATAAAGCAGCTAACTGATAAGGTGGATACACTAGGCACTCAGCTGCAACATAACTCCATCATGTTGACCAGCATTGCAAAGGCTGTCGAGTTCAACGCAGCAGAAATTAAAGATTGTAAAATGCAGTTACAATCGACTGTTCGTGATGTGTCGGCTGTAAAGAAAGACAACTCGGAGCTAATGGAGCGTGTCTTGGAGCTAGAACGATACAAACGCCGGTGGAATCTTAGGATTCGTGGATTAAAGGAAAAAGAAGGTGAAGACATACGTCAGGCGGTCGCTGATTTACTCGTTAAAATCTCACCATCATGGTCCTCGAGTATCAATCAGATTGTGGACTCAGTTCATCGAATAGGGAGACGTGAAGAAAACACAACAAGACACGTCATAATTCAGTTCACTCAGAGATTCCATCGAGATGCGTTGTGGAGATTGACCAAGGATCACGCGATCTGCAAAGAACTTCGTATCAGCTTCATCGAAGACCTCTGCAAAGCCGACAGGGAGACCCGAGCTGCACTGTGGCCTAAAATAAAAGAAGCAAGAGATGCTGGAAAGCGTGCATACTTCAGAGGGGGTGCTGGATACATTAACGGACAGCGAGTCACTTAGGAGCACACAAGGTAACGTCTAGGATCAAGAGGTCTGTTTTGTTCAAGGCTTGGAAAGGCCGTTTGACTTTAAGATCTTTTTGGATGGTTTCATTAATCCAATCTGAAGGGACACTGCCTATTTGAGCCTTTTCTCTTTCTCACTTTTCTTCAAAGTTTAGTCTGTTGGACATTTATATTTACTGACGGTTGTCAATTTTCTTTTTTCTTTTTTTGTTTGTTTGTTTTTGTTATGGATGTTTCTTTTTCATGTATTTCACTTAATGTTAGGGGCTTAAGAGAGAGCACTAAGAGAAAATCAATATTTTTGTTTTGTAAGGGCGAAAAAGCGCACTTCACTTTGTTGCAAGAAACTCACTCAACACCAGAGGATGAAAAGTTTTGGGTAAACCAATGGGGTGACAAAATCATCTTTGATCATGGGTCTACTAGATCAGCAGGTGTTGCCATCTTGTTCTGTAACTCACCTGGTAAAATAGTGACATCTAGATTTAGTAATAATGGTCACTGGCTAATTTGTGTTATGAAAATAGATGATCTCTATTTTATTCTGGTCAATGTTTATGGGTTCAATAATTTAATTCAAAATAGACAGTTGATTTCGGATGTTTCTAATGTCATTGCTACCCTTAAACTCAGTTATCCCACTGCGAATATAGTTATGGGTGGTGACTTTAACATGGTTAATGATGAATGGCTTGATAGATGTCCATCCAGATGTAATCACAGTTGTTACAACCCTGTTTTAATGGATATTTGTCGCACTCCCAATCTTTTGGATCCCTGGAGATTTAAATATCCTAACATGAAGCAATATTCTTGGTTTAAACCAAACAATGTAGCAAAGTCGAGAATAGATTTCTGGTTACTCTCTGTCTCCATTATAAACTCCATCAGTGACTGTAGTATGTCAGCAGCTCCTCTCACAGATCACGCTGTTATTAAATTGTGTTTTAATCCTCCTGGTGTTAGCCGACAGAATAAAGGGTACTGGAAATTCAATTCTAGTTTATTAAAAAGCCATTCATTTTATGAAGGTATCAAAGCCACGATTGCTAATGTGATGTCTGATAATTCAATAGTATCTTATATCTCCAAATGGGAATTCTTGAAATTTAAAATGAGAGAATATTCTATTCATTTTGGAAAAACAACTAATAGTAGTAACAGATTATCTGAAATTAATATTATTAAAGAGATAAATATTTATTATAATAAAATTTCACCTACTGATAATGATAAACAGAAATTACAAAATCTTCTAAACAAGCTTGATGATATCTATCTTCGTAAAGCGGAAGGGGCCTTTATCAGGTCCAGAGCTAAATGGATTGAGGATGGGGAAAGAAGTACCTCATACTTCTGTCGTTTAGAAAAAAGAAGGCAAGAGAAACTTTCAATTAAAGCTTTATCACTTCAGGATCAGGTAATTACAGACCAAGTTTCAATTTCTAAAGAAGTTGTTTCTTTTTACAGTAAGTTATATTCCTCAACATTTTCTCTGGACGATGAAGTTTTATTTTTCAACCATATTAAAGATCTTATTCCCCATATAGATGATGAAGATGTAGCACGCTGTGATGCTGTTATTTCCCCTGATGAGTTAGTAAGTAGCTTGGCTTTAGACAAATCTCCAGGATGTGATGGCCTTACGGCGAATTTTTATAAACACTTTTGGAATTTACTAAAAGACCCTTTTTTGCTTATGTTAAAGGAAGCAACTGAAAGTTTGACTTTCCCTCTCTCTATGAAACAAGGTGTCATAACCTTAATCCCCAAACCTGATAAGGACCCAAAAATTTTAGATAACTTTAGACCAATCACATTATTAAACACTGATTATAAAATTGTTACCCTCATATATGCTAACAGATTGAAATTATTTTTACATAAAATTATTAGTGATTCCCAATCCGGTTTTATGAAGGGGAGATCCATACACAACAATATTCGTTTAGTGCTTGATCTTTTAGATTACAGACATCTAATAAAAGATGATGGCTTTATTCTCTTCATTGACTTCTACAAGGCTTTTGATTCAATCGAACACCCATTTATTTTTGATTGTTTAAAATTGCTTGGTTTTGGAGATAAATTTCGAAATATTATTAAATCCCTTTATGAAAATTCTAATAGTTCGGTTTCCTTACCAGGAGGTACATCACCAAGATTTCCAATCAATCGTGGCATAAAACAGGGTTGCCCTATTTCCCCATTTCTTTTTATTATAGCAACAGAGATGCTTTCTATCTTTGTCAGGAACTCATGCATAGCCCCATTAGATATACTTGGCCAGCCAGTAATCATCAGCCAATTTGCAGATGATACGACCATTTTCATAAAGAAGCTAACTGAGGTCCCAAAAATTTTACAATTAATTAACACCTTCTCTAAAGCCTCCAGTTTGAAAATGAATTTGAACAAGTGTGAATTAATGCCAATTCATCAATGCCACTTAACTGAGGCCTATAACATCCCTATAAAATCAAAAGTCAAGTACTTAGGAATGCTTATTTCAAAAGATTCTGTTGAAAATGAAAATATGAATGTGTGGAAAGTATTAGATAAATGTCAAATGAAACTTAACTCCTGGCTTTTGCGGGATATAAGCTTATTAGGTAGAGTATTTTTGACAAAGATGGAAAGCATATCAAGATTAATCTATCCTGCATATACAATAGCTATTTCAAACAGAGCCATTAAAAAAATTAATCAGGTCAACTTTGGTTACATCTGGAGAAAGAAAACCCATTACATCAGAAGGGTAGAGATGACAAAAGACTATAAAGATGGTGGGTTACAAGCCATTGATTTTGATGCTATAAATGGGACCCTAAAAATTAACTGGTTGAAATCCTGTTTAAACCACAATAATTTTTGGTTTCATATTCCCAGAGAATTGTTTAAGAAATTAGGAGGTATAGAATTTTTACTAAATTGTGATTTCACCGTTCAACGTCTGCCGATAAAATTATCCAAATTTCATCAACAGGTTTTGTTATACTGGAAGATTTTTTATAACCATAATTTTACACCACACAATACACCATTATGGAACAATAGATATATTATGGTCAGGAATAAATCACTGTTTGACAAGATTTGGATGGAGAAAGGTATTTGGGCTGTGTCCCATTTAATTGACAGCAATACTGGAATTATATCATATGAGCATTTTTGTGTTAAATATAATTTCAATTGCAATCGGGCCAGTTTTGAATCTATTACTAAAGCCATCCCTAAAGCTGTCGTATGTCAAATTAAAGAAATTCTCTCTCATTCTGTCTCTATAATCCCACATCTTCCAGTACTGTTAGTTGAAGGCCGTGATTTTAAAGGAAGCCAACTTTCAAATAAAACTGTTAGAAATAAATTCAATCACATTTCTTATCCTTTATTAGTGTATAGAAACTCAATTTCACATTCTTTCTCAAAAGATAGCATTTACAGACTTAGAACTGGGTATTTAAAATTCCCGTTACCCCCCAAAGTTAAAGAAGTACATTTTAAAATTTTAAATGGCATATATCCATCGAGTGAATATTTGCGACATAGATTTGGTTTTGACTCAAATAAATGTTTATTTTGTGATGATATTGAAACCACGGAGCATCTGTTTTTTCACTGTATGTTTGTGGAGGCCTTATGGTCTGATATTTACGACTGGCTCTACCCAAAGATACCTCACCTCGAAGACCTCACTGAAAAGGACATTATTTATGGACGTTTAATGAATAATAACAAAGATAACTTCCTGGTTAATAATATCCTTATGCTGGGGAAATTTTTTGTACACAAATCAAAATACCTTAAGGTGAAACCAATGTTCTGTGCATTTCATGGTGAATTTGTTTCATTTACAAAAGCCCTCAAAGTGATAAAAAAGAAAAATGCAATTAGTCTTTTATCTGTCATAGAAGAGTATGATTTAACAAAAAAAACCTTAGCCCCTACTTTATTTTTATTTTATTTATTTATTTGAAGTTTATTTTATTTAAATAGGGCAAAATACAGGTGGAACACATTAACTTGATTAGCAGTCATAACTAAAGAGTTCACAGCAGGTGGTGCCGGCTAGTGGCTGGGAGAATAATTGCAGGAAGGAGCAGACAGCTCTCCCTAGTGGCTTGGAATGTCATTGCAAGAGGGATCAGACAGCTCTCCCTAGTGGCTTGGAGAGTCATTGCAGGAGGAGTATTACATTAAAAGACCCAGTCGAGTGGATAAGTACTTTTTCCTTTTTATTCAGTAACAACACATACTTCTTTTTTTTAATTATACAAGAATGGGATGTATATCATAAGAAAAAAAATTATCCAAAATCAATTCAATAGTCAAGTCAGTAATAAGATTTTTCTCAAAACTATATTAATTGTTTTGAAAGCAGTGATCTGAGCTTGGAGAAGAAAATTTATTCTAGATCTAACATCCATTCTAGAACATCTTTTTTTTTTAAAGAAAGAAGAAAAGAAAAACACTTCACCGTAATGGCCGTAGCCATACACGCCATTTGTGCAGACTTTGATCATATCATCATATCATCAAAGTTTGCATAAATCAATCGTAGCATCATTTCTGGCAGGACACTTCAAGCTCGCATCAGTGACTCTCAGCTGATACATGTCTACCTATAGGAATACAACGCCTATCACTGTATACATATATAATCTCTTCAGTATTATCAGCAGCGATCGCGTTTCTCAGGAGCGATTACCCTCCTCCCTCCCCAGCTCCTCCTGTCTCAGTCAGGATTTGGCATTCTGAGTGCCCTTGAATCAGAATAAATTCTCGAATTATGTAGTACTTTAAAATCTTGAATTAATGATATCTGCATACATTCATGTTGGTTCTGTTCTGTTTACCCGAAGGGGGTTATTGCTGCTCTCCCTGCTCTTATCCATGCTAGGATGCGCAGTGAGTTCTCGCCCAGAACTGAACCACACCGCCAATCCAAACTGTATGCTAATTGCCAATCGTATTTGACGATAGTGGTCCTGACAGAAATGCATGTATGGCCATTACAGTGAAGTTTTTTTTTTTTTTAAATAGATGTTCTAGATGGATGTTATATCTACAGATTTTCTTCTCTAAACTCAGATCACTGCTTTCAAAACAATTAACACTCAATTAAAAACAGTATTTAAGTTTTTATATGGCCTTGCCCCAGATGTAATCTGTCAGTTGATAGAAAAATACAGCAGTGAAGACTTGAGGGGTAGTAAGTGGGAATTGTAGAGTACGGAGATGCAGAACTGCAATGGGTCAATCATCCTTTTCAGTGAAAGGTGGACCTCTATGGAACACCATGCCGGTGAATCTAAAGTTGCAACCAGAACTTACGGTTTTCTGTACAAAGCTGAAACAATGGCTCAAATCTATACAGCGATGTGAACATTGAGGTTATTTTTTTTTTTTTTAGATTAGTTACGTTATTTTTATGAAGTTGATGTGTTTAGGTATGTCAATATGTCATTGTTGATTTGTTTGGGTACAACATGTGCACACATGTATACATGTGTGTATTTGTATTTGTTTTGTTTCTTGTGATGATTGTTTGTTTGTTTTTTTGTTTTGTTTTTTGGATGTTTTGATTTTATGTAAAAGCCTAACCAGGGACGCGGGCCGCAAACTAGCTTTATGCTATATGCCCTATGTACACAGCATCGGTTGTCTATGTGTAACAATGCTTAGTGTATTGTCCCTGTTAAATTAAAAAAAAAAAAAAATTGCACATGGAATGATTTCATTAGGCCCCAAACTGTTATCTGCAGGGTTGATAATACACACATCACGGGAAATTTACACAGATATCACAATTGTATAAAAAAAAATTCAAAAGTAACAAACATTGTTATAGAAATAACAAGAAAGCATGAGAAGGGGAAAAGAAAGAGGCGTCAGAGTGGAAGGTGGTGGAGAGAGTTGAGGAAGGGGTGTAACGAGAGGAAGAGCGGAACAGGTAAAGATGAGTGGAGAGGAGGAGAGAGTTTAAGAAAAGGTCAAAGGATAGGGCATAACGAGGAGAATGGGGAAAAGGTAAAAGGAAAAGGGCATTGGTGTAGTGCAACGAATAAGAGGAGAAATTGTAAGAAGACATGAACAGAAAGAAAGGGGACAGCAGGATGGAAGAGAAGTGAAGAGATGTAAAAGGTACAGACTTTTAAAAAGAAATGGGAGTCACGCTCATGGCCTCTTCTTGGAAGAAGCTAAACAGATCCAAAGTTATTACACGTCTATTTTTATGAGTATTATGATTGCTGAGTGTACATTTGTAGTTTTATAGTAAAGAAGTTCTGTAAATGTCCAAACATTTTTCAGAATTAAAGCCAAGAACATTGAGGTGGATGACCAAGTTTGTTTTCAATGTAATAAGAGCATGTGACTTTTAAACAATGCCACCAACCACAATGGAAGTGGCCTGTACAGTATGTTGAGACCGTAGAACTTCTATGACAAAAACCCTCATTGAAGAACTATTTGATAAACATGTATCAGTGTATTTGTGTGCCAATAGCTGCATGTTATAAAAATTCAATAGAGAACACACCTGTAGTTTTGATGATTGTATTTACTTTAATAAATGCATTACTAGAATAAACTGCAGTGCTTCATTATGCAGTGTTTAATTGCGTATTAAACTGTGTTAATTGTTTTGAGAGCAACTACATTCATTTAAAGAAATGTGTCAAATCGATTGAGAAAAATTGTAACATATCAAATATATTTTTCTCACTGTACCACTTGATGGCACAAAGGCCTTTACAAAAACAAGCAGGTTTGTGCTCCTCATCCAAATGCATGAAACTTGTGCATCATTTCGAAAATGCACATAATAGATTGTAACAAGTATGTTTTGTGTGTTTATTTTTTTTTATCTTAAATGTAATTTTTAAAGTAACATTGAAAACACATTTCAATAAATCAAGTGCAAAATCATATTTCCCTGATCTCTTTGTTCTTGATCTGGATGTTCTTTTTTAATTTCTCATGTTTTTATTATGTTTTTTGTAAGGCTTAAATTAACTTTGGGCCCTAATTATGAACTTATCTAGTATTTTTTTTAAGTAGTCTACTTTTTATATGTTCACACAAAAGGGAGATAACGTGTTTCTAAAATGCTTACATTTTCTTCTGACACAAGCTTACCCAATACCAAAATCATGGATCATGGAATACAGCATGCCAGAAATGAAGACATAATGTTCCAAACCTTAAATATAGTATAAAGCCTCTACCTCTGCAACAACAGCAGCTCAAAAGTATTCAAAAAATATTTTTAAAAATGTTGAAACAGCTGATACGCATTTAACCCTTTAGCTGTCACCCCCCTTTTTGAGCGTTGACGTGAAAATGCACTACCCAAACTTAAACGGTTGCAATTCATGAAGCCTTTTGTACTAAAGACTTACGGTTGGTCTCTTTTAAAAGAAGACTCTTGGCAGATTATTGCTGAAGTGGAATAAATTAATAGAATTAAATTATTTAAAAGTTATTGAAGTTTAAGTTTATTGTTATGAAAATATAATAAAATATATATTTTTCTTTTATTAAAAATATATATAAATTAATATAGTTTTCAGCCTAAAAATGACAGAAAGTCAAAGCCATATATCTAACCAAGTTATGTTCCAAATTTGAAGTTGATATCACAAACATTGAAGTTCCCATGAGATTTTGTTTAGGCGTAATACCAAAAATAGCCACCGGCTGCCATTGCATTCCATTGAATTTAATTGTATGCATTCTGCCATAACAAATTAATAAATTTCTATCCAAATTTCACTTCTGTCATTAAATATGGAACCTTGAGACTCAGACCTTTCTGACAATATGTGTTTTGTCAAGATTAGAAATTTTTTGATAATAAATTATGAAAGATGATGCCCAAAAGGGGAGGGGCCTAATAAAAAAATACCGTTTCTATGGTAACGCAACGTCCAATTTCAAAACGGGTTTCACAGGATGAATTCTGAGTTCGTAAGCTTTCAAATGAAACCTAATTTATGATAACTACTAAAATATGTGATATAATAATAAAAAAAATTTATATATATATAATATATATATTATACTTTTTAGAGGACTTTTTACTTTACTTTTTACTTACTGTACTTATTATGAACTTTTAGCATTAAAAACCAAAGTTTCAATTATTAAAAGTGTGTGCGTCGACTTTTTGTGACAAAGGTCAGAAACTCCTGTAATGACGTCGATTTTTTGAGGCGCACTCTTGTCATAAATTCATATATTACTGTTCATACATAATTTGTAAGAAAAAAACAGTGCTAAAATATCTATTAAGGAGTTTAGACCTTTCCAACGATATATAGTTTGTCATGACTAGATTAGGATTTAATAGTAATATAGTGAAGTAAATTTAGGTTGCCCGTATACGGGCAGGTGACAGTTAAGGAGTGATGTAAGCTGCGCATCCCAAATAAGGGGAATGGCAACGCTATTAGCGTCCACAGTGTTTTACTCATGATGTGCCGGGGAAGAGAAACACCTGTGTCGCATTAGCAATCAGGAATCAAAGTTATAAAGGTATGATGTATTTGTTGTTGTGCGGGGGGTTTTCTGTGGCTGCTGCTGAGTTCCTGCCGAGGCTACCGTGCCGGGACGTGGGTTGGAGATAGACGCGTGCGAATAGCGACTGGGAGGGATATTTTGCTGGGGTTTTCCCCTCTTAAGTTTGGCGGCCGCCGTTGATTTCCTTGAATGCGGGAACCCACGTCCAGTAGCGGGTAAGGAAGCCAGCAGTACACTCTCATTTGACTGTGGTTGATGTCTGTGTTGTTCGCCGGGGAGGCCCTAATTTATGTGTGCAACTATTGGTCCCCCGGCGCCATTTGTGTGTAAAGTGAGCGTGTGTGTGAGTAAGGGGGTAGGAGAGCAGGTTGTTATCTTCCACATGCCTTTTATACTGTATATTGACGACGGCAGGGCCGGATTATCCATAGACGGGATTGGGCGAGTGCCCTGGGGCACCAGCCAATAAGGGGGCACCAAATGATTAAGAGAATGACTAAACCTTTAAAATAGTTTTCATGTTTTGTATATATATTATTTTGCTGGAAGAGATGCAGATATAAAATGAACAGTTATTGATAACATATATACAGAGAGAATATAAAATATGCAAATAAAGAATCGCGATTGGGTCAGGTCACAGTGTAGCCTATTTCTTCGAAATGAAGGAAAGACAGAGACATCGATCGGCATCACCAGCAGAAGCCACTAGCAGCGAGAAATGCCTCAACCGATCCTCAAGCAGCAGCTAATGCTGTGAGCAAAGGCGGTAGCCTAACACAAAGTCTAGAAACAGTTGTTCTGCTAAAGGTAAGGCTTATTTAGCATTATTTCTGGGCAAATAGGCTACTGTATGTGACGCTGTTGTCGATTTGAAATTTGGAACGGTTTTCTCTTTTAGCTGGTTGCTTAGTTAGAGATGCTTATTAGATGCATAACTTTTGTTTCAATCGGACTGAATTCATTCCGATCGATGAATCTGAATGTTATGTTTACATGAACGCTAAACGTCATCGGGTTGATGTGCGCGTTTATACGCAAGCTTAAAATCGGAAGAGGTAACGTTAGTATCAGTGTTGGGCAGTAACGCGTTACTAGTAATGCGTTACTGTAACGCAGTTACTTTTGACAGTAACTAATACTGTAACGCATTACTTTTTAAATAAATTAACTCCGTTACCGTTACCATATGGCGCGTTGTCCGTTACTTTTTTAAATGAATTAGTTGCTGGAGCGACTGAGAAGTGTGCGCTGTCATTACACAGTACGAGAGCACTGAAGAGACTGCTAGCATTATACAGAGCGAGAGGACACCTGAGGACACATAACAAACTCACTGGCTGAGTTGTTTACGTACACGTGAGGCAGCGCGAGGCGCGAGCACGGAGATTACAAGCTGCAAGGAGAGCGCTGAGCACTTGATGCGCATTTAAAACACAGACAGCGAAACGGTATGAATACAGAACACTTAAGTACACATTGCCATATCATTATAAAGTAATTAATTTTTTGACTAGATGCTGCATCAGCAGAGAAAGAACAGAAGCTTGCCGTCGAGTCTGAGAGGAATAACATTAGGCTAGTAACGGCTAACTTACCTCAAGCGATTAAAGCAATGTGACAAAAACACACGCAGACCTGACCCACATGTTTTATGTCGCAATTGTTTGTTACCATCTATTTGCATTAGTTTATATCCAGCTGGTTACTTTTATGCATTCATTAGCCAGCGAAGTTGTATTTTTAAAATTAGTGACGTGATTGATTGCTTACATTGATATGTTCATGCAGCCGACATCAAGTCTAATCAAGTGTTCTAACATTTAAGCAAATAAAGTGAAAGACTGTAATATAGGTCTCGATTTATGTAATTTTAATGCTCTGGCCTTTGCAGATATTTAAATATGGCCATCTTCTTTAAGCTTGAATCATATAAATGGTAACACTTTACAATAAGATAACAATTTTAGCATTAAATATGGTTAATAAATGTTGTAGAAGTATCATTCATTGTTAGATGTATTTGTATCTCCTTAGTTAATGTAGGCCTACTATGAACTAACAAGAATGATCAAAGTACAATTGTATTTCTCAAATATTAATTAATGCAGTAAAAACCACAGTGGTAAAAACGTATACTGTCAGCTGCATGAACATATCAATGTTGAGAAAGCAAACAAGTCACTAGCTTTAAAAATGCTTGTTTTGTTATTTATTTCAGAAATCCTTGATATATTCAGTTTGTGCTGGTCTGACTTAAATAAAATAGTGTTTAAAAATGACTTTCTGTTTAAGTCAGTTTTGTGTTTGTATAGACCAGTGGTTCTCAACCTTTTTTGGCCCAGCGCCCCCTTTCCAAGATCCAGAACCCTGACCGCCCCCCACCACCACCAAAAAAGGGCTAAATGTCTTTATTGAATGTATGCTGATTATCATTCTGTTATAATAATAATAATAAAAACAATAATAATGTGTATGATTGACGTCCTTATTTTCTTCTTAAAATTATAATTATCATTATTATTATTATGAAATCCGTAACTTTAAGTATTTAAATTGTGAAACATTTATGTATTGAGTCAGTATATCCATTTTCAAAACCGTGCTTTTGTCTTATTCTGAATTACTAAAGTACACCTAATAAGTGTACATAAGGGCCGCATCGTTTTCTCCTTTCCACAAGCGCTTGCGCTCCCGTCTGTTGTTGCTAAGAAAGCATGAACTGCGCTCTCCATGACATGATGACGAGGATTCATTGCATTTGATACAAAGGATTGATTGATTTCTAGCCCTTGCATTAGCTTTACTAGTAGATTTATGGAGATGAGAAAAAAAAAACCTGCCCTGTACAGCTATGATCAGCTGTCCGGCCGAGCGTTCGATGTTGTTACGGAAAGGCCGAAGCTGATCAGATGGGTTTTGTCATTATGACTTGCTGTGCACTTGCGGCATTCTGAAAAGTTGAGATGTTTTCAACCGAGGCGTCGGTTAACATATGAAGAGTTCAGATGCAAAAGCCTCTAAAAGCCATCTGAAATTTTCTTCTAAAATGATCATTTTTATCAAGCTCGTATATTTAAGTTCAATAATTTCACTTGAATGGCAAGAAAAATTACCCATTAATTGTCATTTAAGTGAAATTACTGAATTTAAATATACAAGCTTGATAAAAATGATCATTTTAGAAGAAAATTTCAGATGGCATTTAGAGGCTTTTGCATCTGAACTCTTCATATTATGTCTTCAGTTAACTAATTTATAGTTATAAACGCAAATAATAATAATTACCATTATTACCATTATTATTATTACATTTGGGCTATGTAGAAGACGCTTTTATCCAAAAAAAAAAGAAGAACAACAAAGCAATTCTTCAAATGTCTCTCACAATACAAGTTAGTAGTTAGTAGTAAGATTATCACAAATAAACACAAGATGTTTACGCATATCCAAGTTTATTAATAAGTTTATTAATTTACTAATAGTTTATTAATAAACAATTAAAATGGGTCAATGTGAAGACACATTTATTATCATATTAACTTATAAAACATCTATAAATCAGTTATGGTTAGAGGCTCTTCTCATTCAGCACTGCGGGAAAAATATAATTTCCAGGTTCTAATTTGGCCTTAGAAATTGTTTCCATATTAATTTGTGAATATTTTAAATGTTTAATAAAGGGGCAAAAAGTCATAAACAAAAATATGAAAATACATTATATATATATATATATATATATTTGCGTAGCATTGTGTAGCCTACATTTCAAATTCAAATTTTGGTATGCAAATTTGCATTTAAAAAAATAAAACAACCTTTAATTTTTCATTTTTCAATTACAGGTTAAAAAGGAAAAAGGAATGGACACAAAAGTACACGGACCCAATTCTATCAAACTTTTTCTACAAATGCATTATTTGAAATGTTTTAATAATATAAGGTCCTTTTACTTTTACTATCCATTCGTTTTTCCTTTTTAACCCGTAATTGAAAAACGAAAAATTAACGGTTGTTGTATTTTGCTTTTGTTGGTTTTTTGGTTGTTGTATAAAATGCAATTGACATATTTACATATTTTTGTTTGACATTGTGCCCCTTTATTAAACATTTAAAATACTAAATTTAGATTTTACTGTTTTTCTAAGGCCAAATTAGAACCTGGAAATTATATTTTCCCCGCAGTGCTGAATGAGAAGAGCCATGTCTCTGGAACCATACAGAGATCTGATTTATTTACTGGCTAATGATAATAAATGTGTCTGAAAAAATAATGAGTTTGTAATTTTAAATGTATAGTTTATTAGTAAACTAGTGTTTTATAAATTAGTGTTGGCTGCAAGCAAATCTCCATCTCTGCTGTAAAGCGGATGCGCCTTTAGAGAGAAATGCACCTTTCATACGGATTACATCAGACTGTATTAGCTTTCGATTTGAATTTGTTCGTTTAAAAGTGATTTAAATTTTTTTTTAAATTAACCAATCACATGAACAATAACCTAAATGGCCAATGAAAAGGCAGCGTCGTTCGCGCACTTAATTAGGCAATATATAGGCTTCAAATTTGAATAGCTAAACAGCCAGTTGATTTCAAATGACGAACAAAGAAGACACCAGAACTGAACCAAAGAAAAAAGACAAAGGCATCCAAAACAGTCAACATTAATTACGGTCATTAGTGTGAGCCCTGAGCTTGGTGACTGGCAGCCAACTTTTTCACATCAGGACACAAGGATGTCAGCTTGAGCCGGAGTGCGCCTGAGGACTCGCGCTTGGGACTGCACGTGCGTATTGGATCGTCTGGCCTGGTGGGACTCCGAATGAAGGTGGAATGGATTTGAGCAGCAGCGTGGAAATCAATGCTGTACCTAAAACGCCCATGCATTCAAATTAACATTGTATGTGTTGTCAGAGGCTTAAAAAAGTTGTGATAATAACAGTGAGTATATAGTGCCACAGTCAGACATAACGCCCCCCATTTGTGCCTGAGCGCCCCCCTCTCAGCTGCCTCGTTCCCAACGCCCCCCGACACTGTCCAAACGCCCCCAAGGGGGCGATACATTGTCCTGCTCCACTTCACAGACGCTGAGTGAAAGGAGAATTTTAAAATGACGGGACACTTGATTATATGACACTTTATTCAACAGGAAGAACATTTCGAGCGTCATACGTCATTACGCTATTTCAACGTCATTGCACATACACAGTCCTTTCAGTTTCGCTTTTTAATCCGAATAAAAAAAGGAATAACCCACCCCTTTCAATCCGATCGAAATTTGATTCCGATCGAGCTCAATCGGATCAATAAAGGTTGAATAAAAGCTTTTCAGTTCGATTGAGCCGTCAATCCGATTACTAATGGATTTGGTTGCATTTAAATGTTTTGCTGCTGTGCGTCTCTGTGGTGCTGAATTTATCTGATTCTTGGCCTTGCTTATTTGGTATATGTTTTTTTTTAGACATAAAGTTTTGCATGTAGTCCTCATACATGCCATTTGATGGAAATAAAGATATTTAGGATGACATGTTCATGTTGCACTAGCATGTGAGTTGTATGCATAGACAGTAAAAGAAATGGACACAGCGACCCCATAGACTTCAACGGAGAAAAGTGAAGTCAATTAGAAGCACTCACTTCCTGATTGCCAAGCGAACTGCGCAGGCTCACACTGAGCTGGACGACGGAGATGTGACGTGAGCAACCTGTACGTCTTCTAGTAGCGGTGCCAAGAGGAATCTGAATCATTCCCTTCCGAATCTTGCAGAGCCGGAGATCGTGAGTATTAGCTGTCCATGAGCAGGAGCAACTTTACAACTCTCTATGGGCTTCTCCCTTGACTTTATGCCTCCACGTCCCCCCGATTGCGCGCGAGCTTCTACTTCTGTCTATACGGTAGTTTCTCTTCTATGCGACAGAGAGTCACGTGTTATGACGCAATCGTTAGCCTATTTTTACAAAAACTGCTTCTACGGGGCCATAACGTAAGATACAAAGTAATGGAGCCTTTTATACATTGTCGTGTTTCTTTAGAAATAAATAATGGACAAATGGAGTCTTTAAACGCCTCAGATGTAAAGTTATTCGCTGTCAAAATGACGCCAAAATGAATGGGAGTCAATGGGATGCTAACAGCAGGTGAAGGCTTGCTAGCCAATGGCGGCGCCCGGGGAGACTTCAGTTTCCGGCTGGTGGATTACACCCTTGGTTGTATGGGGTGGGGGTGGGGGTGGGGGCACTTAACATGTGGTCACCCTAGGGCACTACACTGTGTTAATCCGGGCCTGGACGACGGCTATGTATTTAGCGTGAGTGGTATTGATGGGATGTCCTGATATTTGGTGTGTATTTATTGGTGTGGTATTTACGTGATTGATATGACTTTGAGGTTTGCAGTTCAATGAAATTATGCATGCTAGGTGATCACATGAATTGATTTAATGCATGTATTTAACAACCTTTGAGACCCATGCTGAATATATTGTCCTGTTTGTTGATGCTTTATTCTTCGTTAAGTTTATTGACTAAATGTTATCATTCATTACAAATACATGATTAGAATTGCACCTGACTTTGCATTAACCTGTTATCCCCCCCTTGGGTTTTAACACCATGATTGTCTAAAAATAAAATTGTTATATTTATATCTAATGTATTGTGCACGTGAGTTTTCCTTGGTTATTGAGCCACAGAAAACTATTGGTCCAGTAGAGAACCTGTAAATCACCCTTATTACGAGTTGGGGTGGTTACAGTAACAGATCACTGAAATATTGAGATTCCAATCTCAGTCGGAGCGGGATACATAGTCAGGTGTTGAATTCTTTCCATTAGATGGAAATACACACACAGTAATAACGGGACTCTTTGTATTGATTTTGTTCAATGTGGATGCAGAACAACACAGGGGAGTAGAGAGAGGGGGGAAAACATTTATTTAGTTATTTTTACAATCCCTAGGAAACATTTCTCTATACTTGGGTCACTTTTTCAAAACCTTTCACATGAGCACAACATCAGTCTATGTGAGTTAAACTGGGGATCATTAATCAATGCTTTGGCACAAAAGGTATTCAATGACTACATCTTTCAAATTACATCAGTTTACATCACCAAAACTCTAGGCCAATTTGTAAGTGAATTATAAATATCAGAGACTGAGAGTGTCATTCTTGCTTCGTAAAGAGACTTTACAAAAGAAAACATAGTGTAATGCTACCCATTGTTAGTATTTTCTTATGTCATTGTTTTATGAGGGTCAAAGTGTGTTTGTTCGTTGTCAACCTTTGTAATTGTTATGGAAGAATGATTTGAGACCCGGATGAATTGTTTTGTCAGCTTTAGTGCATTTTGAATGTGATATTAACTGCAGTGCCAAGCTGATTATGAGAACTGTTAAGGGTTTTGAAAAAGTGTATTGAAAAAGGTGTCCTATAGCGATTGTAAAAAACAGTAATATTTGGACAAGGGAGAGGAGTAGTTCAGGACAAGGGAGGAGAAGAGGTAGGGGAGAGGAGTAAGAATTTGTGAGATTCTGCGTATTTATGTTTTTTTATGTACATTGTCAACAAAATGCACACATTCAACACAACCAAGAATGGTTGAAAGTATAAGGAAAGTGAATTATAAAAAACAATGGATTTTATATTGCCTGTATGCAGAGAGAACTGAAACATGACAAGTAATGCAGTTTTTGTAATGCTATCAACTGTTAGTAATTTGATATTTAGTGCTATTATTAACTATACAGTATGTCCCAGGTGGATAGAAAATGGTGTTTTAACAGAATTATTAGATACTGAATCAGGCTTGCTGTCTTTTGACAGAGTTGGCATTTAATGAACAAAATGTGGTTTTGGACAGAAAATGAACTATTTGACTATTTGTGGGATGCAGGTCTGTTGCTGTGTTAAGAATTTAGAAAAAGTACTAAACATTTGTGTGCAATTGTAAAAAAAAAAAAAAGAAGAAACAGTTTGAAATAACATTTCCAAGAATTGTTAGTCATAAACATGAACGTTTCACTTCAGCAGGTGTGAGGGTGAAAAGAGGAAGAAAGACAGACCCTGAATATAGACGCTCTCGAATAGACCTAATTCTGAAATTCCTTTGAGAGAACTTGGTCAAAGTAAACACCCAAAGTTTGCATAAAAGCAAAGAAAGATTAATTATTCGAATGTTTTTTATTGCAACATTCCAAATTCTCAGCAGATGTTTCAAGCGGCATACTATTGGATGGACCAAAAAATATAATTCAAGTAAATCTTAACTATTAGTTGTAATGTAGACTACACATAAAGAGGATGTTGTTACAATTAAAAACATTTACATTTTACAGTATTGCAAATTGTTTTGAATTGTTTAGCTCATCAAGCTTAATTGTAAGATATTGCGTGTAGATAAGTTTATGACAGTTTGGCTATTATTAAAACGTTTCCTTGAGCGCTCAGAATTTTGCAGCTGCTACGTCTTTGGTGATTCTCAATCCCCAGAGACAAAATATTCAAATACATACAACAACCGAAACTGAGAGAAACATCTCCATTGCAATAGTACCCTGAACTAAAGCTTTTCTAGGAATATGTAATTGTGTGCAGTTTGAATCAGTCTTAATTTCAGAACAACTGAAAGAACAGAAATACATTTTCAAAACACATCTTTTGGATGTTCCAATGATGTTAGAAAGCTTTACTTTATTAATCAGTTTGGTTTGGTTTAGTTAGATTTACTCTGATAATCAGTTCTTCTGAAATGTAGAGGGGTAAATGACATGACGTGTATAATATTGTATCCAAGTTTGAAATAATTTGATAAATGCATGGCATATATCACCTTATTCTATAAAACCAATTTAGTTTGAATACATTTTTAGTACATTTAAATAATACTTATTATGTTGTTTTGTTATCTTAAATCCCCAATATGTCAAGTGGTGCAACTGTCTGAACAAATGAACTGTAATAAGGAGTCCACTGAAGGCAAGTTCCAGAACCCAAGTGCAGTTTCATTAATATCCAAAAACAAGATCAAACATAAAACAAAGGCAAGGCATGGCATGAAACTCAAAACAAAAACATGAACATATACATGGCGCTTACCACCAGTGGTTACACGAAACAATACTTTTCAAAGACACTTGGCAAACATGAGGGCTTAAATGCACACATGGACTAATGACTAAAGACACACCTGTGAACATGATAGACAACTAACCAATGAAAACATGACAACGCAGAACACATGGCAGGTTCACATGAGGGCCAGGGAATCAGAGGACAAGACAGGAAACATCATGAACCAAAACCCAAAACTACCTGTGACATGAACAGAAGAAAAATGGTGTCTTAATAATAAAAAAATACAAACTAAATGCTATGGAATCATTTCAGGTTTGAAACCTTTCATATAAACACATTTTATAAATATCAGTAATTTTATCGTAAACCTGTTGAAATAATTGAAAAACTTTTGTCCAGCAATTAGTTTATTCTCAAATGTCTGGGTGGCACAACTGCAAACATGGCTCTTTGATTGTGAATTGATGAGGTAATAACAGTAAACATGATAATGCATCATCCAGAAATCCTAAACTGATCCTTGTGGCAGAGTGAAAAGATTTGTAGATCTCTCTTAAATACTGGTAAAAACTGCTGATTTCAAGTATGGGTAGGTTGGTACACTTTCCATGTCAGGTGGTACAACTATATTTGGTTATACCGCCTGACACAAAAATGTATTTATTTAAACACTTTGAAATGTTAGTTAAAAACTGAAACTTGTTTAAACACATTGTTCATGACTCAAACATATGCATTGCATCAGTTTTCGAAAAGTTTTTTGAAGCCATATTTGTCAATGACCCACATATATATATTTGCCCTCTAAAGTCATAACAATTTTTTTTTTAACAAATTAAATAATTAAATTAAATGATTAAATTGATTTATGATTTAAACTTGATTAACTTAAATGATTTTTTACTGGAGTATGATTTTCAAGAAAATACTATTTCAGTCTTTCTACTTTAACATTTCAGTGTGTGACTTGCCCTTTATTGCAATAACATAATTAAATCAATTTGACAATTTCACCCTTTTTTTCAGTGTATGTATAAGTAATACTCACACATTTTATGTTCTGAAGGACCTATCCCTGTAACATCTACTGAAACGGCAAGATAATGTCTCTTGCCACATAAAATATTTGAAGGAAAATAATCTAGATAACCTGAAAGAATAGACACAATAAGACTTTACTGATGAGTGTGAAGACTGATTACATATTTGTCAATGTCTTTAAAAAATGTGAATAGAGGCAAATTATGTAGATTCAACATCAGAATAAGAAACCTTGGAGTCTTCAGAAGTTCTTTTTAAAAATCATCAGTGCTTCATCTGGAAAAAGTCAATAAGATCAATAATAAAAACCCATTTTAGTTACATAATGCAATCCAAAGTGAAAGTGTAACAGTATCTTATGTATTATCTTCTTAAAAATGCTCTGCAGTCAATTTAGTTATGTTTGGGTTACCTTGAAAAGACTAAGTACAGCGCTGTATGTCAGAGAAAAGAGGAATAGGAAGATGAAGGAAGTGGCAGTGGACCAGAGACTTCTGAACTCATCCTCCTCCAGAACATCTTTATTACAATTCAGAGCAAAGCCCTTCTCCGGCTCAGGTGGCTCCCCTGGAAAAGAAAACACATGCTAATGGGACATATGAACAGGATAAGCACATTGTCCAATACATATATGCAGACATAAATCACACATCCTGAATTTAAAGTCCAATGACTCTTACTAGGCTTCTAGTTACTGTATAATTAAGCACATGGCGGCCACATGTACTGCCAGCATGTACTCACATACATTCATATGCACATTTTATTATATACACATTACATATATTCATACGCATTTTACCATGCAATTTATAAAAATATGCTCAATCATCTCAGACATTAACTAATACTGACATACTAATACAAGTACACATAAAATATTGCAACATCCTTAAAACAAAACATGCCTTATTGATTATAAATGTCAATATTTACTGGTGACTTTGGTGGTCACCATAAGTGGCTTTACTATGTGCAGAGTCACAAAAATATTCTAATTTCTTTAAAATACAGATGAAACAGGGACAGAATGTAAAGCATACAAAGTTTCTGATTATAAGAACCAAATGAGAGCTGGACTAAATCATGCAAAGTTGCAAACACAAAGATTTATTGCATACAATTGTAAAACAACAAATGTCAAACCAAAATGAAATATTTTTGATTTGAAACATAGAACATGAAACTGTTACATCAGAGGACATGGAAAGGCTGCAGCGGTACAGTAAGCACAGGACAAAACATATGCGCAATTTTAACAAAAACATTACACTCACGCAGGTCAGAACAAATTTTTTTTTTTCACACTATGATGTTATGATGACTATAGTTTCTGTTCATATTTATTTTCATGCAATAACAAATCAAGCATAGTTTTGAGTGAATTTGGCTTGGAAGTTTGACCCATGCAGTAAATGTCACGGTATACGTATTCTCTGCTCTCTTCTTGTCTCGTGTTTATGTTGTTGTATGAGTGCACGTGCGTGTGGGCGTGAATGATTGGCACTCCGGATCCGCTCCAGCTGATCATCATCAATTCACCAGCTGCACGCAATCTCTCAACCCTATATATGCTTACCTCTGTTTCTACATCCTTTGTCAGTACGTTGTCTCTGGTCCTCGGTGTCGGTGTTCCTGTGTCCTGTCCAGCCTGGTGTTCCTGTTCGTCATCGTGTTCAAGTGGATTGGGGTTTTCGTCGTCGTCACGTCTTCACTGCACGTCTGCACGAGTCCTGGCCACCGAAGCCCCTGCGTCACTTCACCATCGGCTGTACTGTGTGTTCATCTTATATATAATCATTAAAAGAGTAACTTGCATCTGCTTCCTGTCTTTCATCCCGCGATCATGACAGAACGTACTGACCACCAGATGGAAGCAGCAAGTGCGTCTTCATCATCCCTGGAGGATTTCATCCACCATAGCATTCGCAGAATGGATGCCCAAGAGAGAGAGATCGGCGGTACGGGACGCGCAGTACAAGCCCTAGTGACGCAGGTGTCCGAGCTCACCCAGCAGATCCAACGCCTACGAGTTCCCACTGCGCCGCCCACACCAGCCGTTCCCCCCACACCACCTGAGAGCGCCTCCCAGCCGGAGCCACGCCTTCCTGTTCCTGAAGCATATGGAGGAGAACCTTCCCACTGCAGAGCGTTCATCACTCGGTGCTCAATGCACTTTGCACTACAGCCCCGCACCTTTAACACCGAACAGGCGAAGGTAGCTTTTACTTTGACTCTGTTGACGGGGAAGGCGGCGCTATGGGGAACGGCGGTGTGGGAGAATCAAAACCCATGCTGCGCCTCGTTCCAGACCCTCGCCGCCGAGATGAAAAAAGTGTTTGATCGGGCGGTCTCTGGGCGTGAGGCCGCTAGGACCCTGGCAGAGTTGCGACAGGAGGGAGGATCGGTTTCGGACTATTCTATTGAATTTCGAACCCTGGCGGCGGAGTGCGGATGGAACGAGGAGGCGCAGTGGGACATGTTCCTGCATGGGTTGGCTGACCACGTCCAGAGGGAGATCTACGCCCTGGACCTGCCCACCACCTTGAACGGGCTCATTGACTTGGCGCTGCGGGTGGACGCTCGGTTGGCTCGAGTTGAGCGCCGGGCTAAATCCACCCGCACCTTCGGAGACGTCGACAGGTTTCGGTCCAGTGGCAGGGACGTGGTCAGTCCCAACAACGATCCGGAGCCCATGCAGGTGGGTCGAGCTCGGCTTTCCCGGGAGGAGAGGGAGAGGCGGAGATCCCAGGGCCTTTGTCTCTATTGTGGAGGATCGGGTCACTTTGCATACAACTGTCCAGTAAAAGGCCCAGCCTGGTAGTAAATTTGAGGCTACTATCGGGTGGGATCTCCGCCAGGAAGACCTCATCAGCTGTTACATCAACCTCCACGCTCCTTCCGGTAAGGCTTAGGTGGTCAGTTCACCAACACGATTGTCTGGCACTATTGGATTCGGGCGCGGAAGGTAATTTTATGGACTACAGATTTGCTCAAGATTTTCAGATTCCACTCAAACCACTCACTCACAAGATTTCAGTTCACGCACTCAATGGACAAGAGCTACCCACCATTTCCCTTGCCACTGAAGACGTCACCCTCATTACCTCTGGAAATCACTCTGAAACTACCTCATTCTATATTCTGGACTCACCCCTGGCACCCATCGTACTTGGTCACCCGTGGCTTATCCAACACAACCCCCGAGTGGACTGGCATCACCGATCGGTGCTGGAGTGGAGCAAGGGGTGTCATAAGTCTTGTCTTGTGTCTGCTTGTTCGTCTGTGCCTGTTTCTGTGTTTCAGGAGGAAGCAGGGGATCTGTCTAACGTGCCCGCGGAGTACCATGACCTGAAGGAGGTGTTCAGTAAGTCTCGCGCTGCTTCTCTACCTCCGCATCGTCCCTATGACTGTGCTATAGATTTACTGCCAGGTAAATCTCCGCCCAAGGGCAAGTTGTATTCACTCTCTGTTCCTGAGAGAGAGGCTATGGAGAAATATATTTCTGATTCTCTAGCAACCAAGTTCATTCGCCCTTCCTCTTCTCCAGCGGGGGCGGGGTTCTTTTTTGTGGGGAAGAAGGACGGGTCTCTGCGACCTTGTATTGATTACCGAGGGTTGAACAACATCACGGTAAAGAATACTTATCCTTTGCCGTTGATGTCTTCAGCTTTCGAGAGGTTGCAGGGAGCGTCCGTCTTCACAAAATTGGATTTGCGTAACGCTTATCATTTGGTTCGCATTAGGGAGGGGGATGAATGGAAAACAGCATTTAACACCCCTAGGGGGCACTTTGAATACTTGGTCATGCCTTTCGGGCTGTCCAACTCCCCGGCTGTTTTCCAGGCATTAGTCAACGACGTGTTGCGAGATATGATCGATCAATTCATATATGTCTACCTGGACGACATATTGATTTTTTCTTCTTCTCTCCAGGAGCATGTGCAACACGTACGACGAGTGCTTCTGAGGTTGCTAGAGAATGGGCTTTTTGTCAAGGCGGAGAAATGCGATTTTCATGCACAGTCTGTCCCGTTCTTAGGTTACATCGTGTCGCCTGAGGGAGTGCGGATGGACCCTGAGAAGATTAAGGCTGTGGTGGAATGGCCAAGTCCAGATTCCCGCAAGGCCCTGCAGAGGTTTCTGGGGTTCGCCAACTTCTACCGGCGGTTTATTCGCAATTTCAGCCAACTAGTCGCACCTCTGACTGCCTTGACCTCCCCCAGGACGACGTTCAGGTGGTCGGACACAGCTGAAGCTGTGTTCGTCAAACTGAAAGGCCGCTTTGTTTCAGCCCCCATCCTTGTTGCCCCTGATTCTTCACGTCAGTTCGTGGTGGAGGTCGACGCGTCGGAGGTGGGAGTAGGTGCAGTGTTGTCCCAACGCTCTCTTGCAGACGACAAGATGCATCCTTGCGCGTTTTTTTCTCATCGATTGTCACCCGCCGAACGCAATTACGACATTGGTAACAGAGAGTTGTTGGCAGTTAAGTTAGCATTGGAAGAATGGCGCCACTGGTTAGAAGGGTCGGGGGTACCTTTTATCGTCTGGACCGATCATAAGAATCTCGAGTACATTAAAACCGCTAAAAGATTGAACTCCAGGCAGGCTCGGTGGGCTCTGTTTTTCGGTCGTTTTGAATTTTCCCTGTCTTATCGTCCGGGTTCCAAGAACATCAAACCCGACGCCCTGTCTCGTGTATTTGATTTTTCCGAGCGCCCGTCTACTCCCGAGTGTATTTTATCCGAAACGCTATTCGTTTCAACACTCACATGGGAGGTCGAATCGAGGGTCGTTAAGGCCTTGGAAGGGGTAACGCCTCCGCCCGGTTGCCCACCGAATCGATTATTCGTGCCGGAGGGATTACGGTCAGACGTTATTCAGTGGGGTCATGGTTCCAATGTGGCTTGTCATCCAGGGGTAAATCGGACTAGGTTCTTAGTCAAGCAACGATTCTGGTGGCCACTTATGGCTCGCGACATTCACGATTTTGTTTTGGCCTGCTCGGTTTGCGCCACTGGTAAAGCTTCCAATCGACCCCCAGACGGGTTACTTCAGCCGTTGTCGGTTCCTTCGAGACCCTGGTCCCATATCGCTCTAGATTTTATCACCGCCCTCCCACCCTCCCAGGGTAACACAGTAGTTTTGACTGTGGTGGACCGGTTCTCGAAGGCAGCCCACTTTGTTCCCTTACCCAAATTACCTTCAGCTAAGGAGACAGCGGTGGCAGTCGTAGATCACGTCTTTCGGTTACATGGCCTCCCGACAGACGTGGTTTCCGACAGGGGACCCCAGTTCGTGTCCAAATTTTGGCAAGAGTTTTGCAGATTACTGGGGGCGACTGTGAGTTTGTCCTCTGGATTTCATCCCCAGAGCAATGGTCAAACCGAGAGGGCCAACCAAGATTTGGAGAGAGTGTTGCGATGTTTGGTCTCCAAGAATCCTTCCTCTTGGAGCCAACAACTGTCTATGGTAGAGTACGCGCACAATACGTTACCAGTGTCAGCTACGGGCCTATCTCCGTTTGAGTGTAGTGTAGGTTACCAGCCACCTATTTTTCCCAGTCTGGAATCCGAGGTTGCGGTCCCCTCCGCTCACGCCTTTGTCCAGAGGTGTCACCGCACTTGGACTAGAGCCCGGGAGACTCTACTCCAAGTGGGGGCTCGCACCAAGGCCAAGGCCGATCGCCACAGGTCAAGGCCTCCCGTATACGTCGTTGGTCAAAAAGTGTGGCTTTCAACTAAGAACATTCCTCTCCGCACCGTTTCTAATAAACTTGCACCCAAATTTATCGGCCCGTTCGCTGTCACCAAGATCCTTAGTCCGGTGGCAGTCCGCCTCAAATTACCTCCCGCGTACAGGAGGGTTCATTCCGTGTTCCATGTGTCCAAAATTAAACCCGTGTTTCATTCACACATTAATCCGCCGGTCCCGGTTCCTCCTCCACCGCGGCTCGTAGATGGGGAGACCACATATTCGGTTAATCGGATTCTGGACTCTAGGCGGAGGGGACGCGGATTCCAGTACTTGGTGGACTGGGAAGGTTACGGTCCGGAGGAGAGAAGTTGGGTTCCTGCTCGAGACATCCTGGATCACTCCCTTATCGATGATTACAATCGACAGGTAAGGGGGTCTGGGAACGCCAGGAGGCGTTCTTAGAGGGAGGGGTACTGTCACGGTATACGAATTCTCTGCTCTCTTCTTGTCTCGTGTTTATGTTGTTGTATGAGTGCACGTGCGTGTGGGCGTGAATGATTGGCACTCCGGATCCGCTCCAGCTGATCATCATCAATTCACCAGCTGCACGCAATCTCTCAACCCTATATATGCTTACCTCTGTTTCTACATCCTTTGTCAGTACGTTGTCTCTGGTCCTCGGTGTCGGTGTTCCTGTGTCCTGTCCAGCCTGGTGTTCCTGTTCGTCATCGTGTTCAAGTGGATTGGGGTTTTCGTTGTCGTCACGTCTTCACTGCACGTCTGCACGAGTCCTGGCCACCGAAGCCCCTGCGTCACTTCACCATCGGCTGTACTGTGTGTTCATCTTATATATAATCATTAAAAGAGTAACTTGCATCTGCTTCCTGTCTTTCATCCCGCGATCATGACAGTAAAGTGATACAAGCAGAACAATGACCAATGAACAAAAACATCAAAGACAGATAATCTGACAAGTGAGCAACAGGGAGCATAAGCACTGGAAAATGTACAAACGAACAGATACAAGTTAGCATTTAATCATGGCCACAAACTGGACATTCTGGTTGTTTACTTTTGCTGGTTGACACTTGTAATGGAGATCCTTCATCGTCCATGTTGGCGTGTTTGACGGCACAGGTGATGGTGGTTAGAGGATCATACTTTTGTTTTGACACTGTTAGGATGCTGAGAACAGACGTGGAGCTCTTTTGATGAATAGGAACACTGGTGCTGGCCTCTATGTAAGGCTCTTCGCCCACTTTCCACATGATATAGACATCACCCAGTTTATGGCTTGTGACCTCACACACCAGAGAGACACTGTCGCTGACACTGTTGCTAGTATCAGGTCTGTAAATGGTAACAGTGGGTTTCTGTCCATCTTAAAGGAAGTGATAAAGGTTCATTAAACAAACAGAAGAATCAAACAATAATGAATAACAATAGTGTATCAAGACAGTCTAAGCTTTTTGACAGCTAAACCATTTCAAATGGGCTTGCAGTTTTTGCCAGATAATTTGTTGTATTACATTTTTTTATAAAAAAGTATTTAATAAAAGTTTAATTGCATCTATAAATGCACATACACCCACAAAGTCAATTATTTGGAAGTAACATTGACTTACCTCCTTTATCAAAATGGATCCCCTGCTTGATGTCTCTCTTATTATTTGCGTCACGGATGGTGCAGGTGACCTTTTCACCATCAAACCATGTCTTTTTATCAATGGTGACATTGTGGATTCTTGTCTGCAAGTTTGAAGTGTCAGTAAAGACATTTCCTGGTCTGATATTCTCACTTTTTACAGGTTCATTCTTCACTGTGCATGACACTGAAGCTTCTTGCACTGTATTTTGTACATCTCCAGAAACAACAGCTTCCAAGACAACTTTATCATTGACAAATAGTTCTCTCTCAATGGGTGGATTTAGCGTCAGTGTGAATTTACAAGCTACAAGGGAGTAAGAAAGTATATGACTTCATGTGTACATTTGGTTTTATGTGTATATCTGTGAATTGAAATTAGTTTGAAGGAGTGTATCCTTGTGAATTTGAAATAGAAGTGAGAGCGTGAACTAGCAAACCAACATTAAATGATTTACCTTTAAAGTTCTTCTTCTCAATAATCGTTTTTCCCTGATGTGTGACCTCACAGGAATAGGAAGTATTTGCATTCCATGTCTCACTGCTGACTTCATAAAAACTGTATGCTGTGTAAAGACCTGTATCTTCATTTAGTTTGCTTTCCAGTTTTAGGCTCGTGCTGTTATTATTTACTTTCCATTGTCCAGTGAGATTCTTGGGGTAGAAATCCTCAATAACACACATGACAGATGTACTTTTTGGAGTTGTAACAGGAACCAAGCTCAGGGTTGGTGTTTGTGGTTTCACTACAAATAAAACAAGGTTTATGCACAATGAAACTGAGGACATCTGACATTTTGCAATCTTAAAATTTCTCTAATTTTACCACAACAGTTTAGTTAAATATCCATCTTGTTAATGTCTGTTGTTACCTGTTATGAATGCTTCACTGACAGTTTTTGATTGGTGTACTGCAGTACACATAGTTTTACTTTGATTCAATTTCGCTTTATTAATAGTTATGTGGCTGACTTTCAACATCTTGTCTCCAGTTGTTATAGGGTACTGGATGAAATCAGTCAAGGCATTTCCCTTGTCCATCCATTTGAAACTGACAGATTTTCAAATAGTGCAACATGCTTTATTAAGCAAAGCACATAGATGCTCTTAGCTGAGTTTGAACGTCAATGTCAAATGTTGTAGCCTATATTTATACATACATATGTATATATATATATATATATATATATATATATATGTGTGTGTGTGTGTGTGTAATTTACATATGTACATGTGTAATTTATATATATATAATAATAAGAAATATCATATGCCATTGTATTCCCTGGCATGAGGTCAGAGAAAAAGTATTTCTGAAAGCCTATGCATATTATGTGCTTTTCTGTTCTTACATTTTTTTAGACCTATGTAGCCTTGTTGTTCTCAGCTAGTGTAAACATTCACTGTCAGACTTTGATTAAGGACAACTGCTTGACATGCACAAAAATATAACAGCAGGTTAATTGGCATTAAATCATTTAATCAATGATCTGACAAAACTAAAAGAGTGTAATAAAATGTCTATTCAAACATGACCCTCCAAAAAGAAACATCATCCCAACAGCAATATACAAGACCCAACAGCAATTAGAGAAACACGTGAAGTAGCTAAAATGTAAAATGTTAGACATTTTAGAGATGTGACTTACCTGTTCGAAATACTTTAGTTGTTAAAGTGCCTTTTGAATTTGAAGCTTCACATATGTAAGGGTTTTGAGGATTCCAGACGCTTTTTTTCACACGCAGATGGCTGATTTTGGTATAGTCTCCGTCACTCCCAAACGCTGGATACTGCACGAAAGTATCCAGATCTTTATCACCAGGAGCCTTCCACTTGAAAGTGAGTGAGTCCGCAGGAGAGAAACCTCTGGTCAAGCAGCCGACGGCGAGGAACCCACTAGAATCAGCAGAACACTGAGACAGGGCGAAGATGGACTTCCGGCGCCGATGGTTGAGCTGTAGAGACATTACATCTTTCTCAGACAATATATAAACTACAACATATAACGTAATATACTGTACATGTGCAACACTATTAGGCCATGCCAAATGAACGAACAAACCAATGAATGAATGAATGAATGAATAAAAAAATAAAAAATAAATTGATTGAGATTACACCGCTATCTTCGGTTTGCATCAGAGTCCTTCCATGTAGATAAACTGAGACTAGGCTATCTTGCAAGTAAGTAATCTTTTCTTCTTCTTCAAGACAACTTTTTAAAGCAAGTTACTTTAACAAGTAAACTGGTCTAATTTGAATCGGTCACGTAAAACATAAAATCTCACGAATTAGCGGAAACATTTTAAGGTTCCAAAAGGGAGTTTTTACAGCAATACCCTTGATAAATAACTATTTTGGGTTCCTCAAAGAACCTTAGTGAACAGTTCTTAAAAGAAACATTTATTTTCTTAGTGTGAAGAATATTTTAATAATCTAAAAAATCTTTTGTGCAATGGAAAGGTTCCATGGATGTTAAAGTTTATTCATCAATGTCATTTAAAGCTCCTGTAGGTAACTTTTGAAAACATGTATTTGCTAAAACTGTCATTATGTCCTGACAGTAGAATATGAGACAGATAATCTGTGTAAAAATTAAGCTCCTCTGGCTCTTCTCAGTGGTCCTATTGCCATTTGCAGAAATACACGCTCCCGGTCAGAAACAACCAATCAGAGCCAGGAGGAGTGTCTTAGCAGTGTCAATCACGCTCGTGTATGCGCTGATCACACCCCTCTCTTGCACAGCGCGAGCGCCGGAGCGCGAGCCGTCGTTCAAACTCAAGATTGCCGGCGAGCTGCAGCTGTGCTTATGACGGAGAAACAACCTAAACTGCCAATTCTCGAGTGACACCTGCTCATAAAACAAAGAGGTAAAAGGAAAAAGACTGATGACGATAAACAAGCGAAAAAGAAAGAATTACACAGAGCCCATTGACTCGGTGTCAAAACTCTAGCCGCATAACATGTAGATGAAATGTCACACACTCTGCTAAGCAACAATTGAAACCTGCTAATTCACTGGCTTGTCATGTTGCTGAAATAATGTACTAGCACACCTTATCTAGCATTATATATCGCTAGAATAATTACTTACATACTGTAGAGTTAGTTACCGTTATATTAACGTTATCTTACTAGCTATTTATAACTTATAGAAAGAGTGCAACGTTATAAAGTTACATGTAGGCTATTGGAAAATACATAATGATTTGAGGACCAAGTTTGTAGTCAAAGTATGGGCAGGCCATAGTCAATGTAAAGCATATTGTTGACGTTTAGTTCCTATTAGTGAATGTGCCATATAACTTTTTATCCACCGTCATCGGTGGGCCTGTTTACTAGCCTGCGCGTTCACGACGGGCTCCGCTGTGGAGGACGAGCTGTGGAGGGACGAGCTGTGGAGGGCGAGCTGTGGAGGGCGAGCTGTGGAGGACGAGCTGTGGAGGACGAGCTGTGGAGGACGAGCTGTGGAGGACGAGCTGAGGAGGACGAGCTGTGGAGGACGAGCTGTGGAGGACGAGCTGTGGAGGGACGAGCTGTGGAGGGCGAGCTGTGGAGGACGAGCTGTGGAGGACGAGCTGTGGAGGACGAGCTGTGGAGGAGGAGCTGTGGAGGAGGAGCTGTGGAGGACGAGCTGTGGAGGGCGAGCTATGGAGGACGAGCTGTGGAGGACGAGCTGTGGAGGACGAGCTGTGGAGGACGAGCTGTGGAGGACGAGCTGTGGAGGACGAGCTGTGGAGGACGAGCTGTGGAGGACGAGCTGTGGAGGGTGGAGGACGAGCTGTGGAGGACGAGCTGTGGAGGACGAGCTGTGGAGGACGAGCTGTGGAGGGTGGAGGACGAGCTGTGGAGGACGAGCTGTGGAGGACGAGCTGTGGAGGACGAGCTGTGGAGGGTGGAGGACGAGCTGTGGAGGGACGAGCTGTGGAGGACGAGCTGTGGAGGACGAGCTGTGGGGGACGAGCTGTGGAGGACGAGCTGTGGAGGACGAGCTGTGGAGGACGAGCTGTGGAGGACGAGCTGTGGGGGACGAGCTGTGGAGGACGAGCTGTGGAGGACGAGCTGTGGAGGACGAGCTGTGGAGGACGAGCTGTGGAGGACGAGCTGTGGAGGAGGAGCTGTAGAGGACGAGCTGTGGAGGACGAGCTGTGGAGGACGAGCTGTGGAGGACGAGCTGTGGAGGACGAGCTGTGGAGGAGGAGCTGTGGAGGACGAGCTGTGGAGGGCGAGCTGTGGAGGACGAGCTGTGGAGGACGAGCTGTGGAGGACGAGCTGTGGAGGAGGAGCTGTGGAGGAGGAGCTGTGGAGGACGAGCTGTGGAGGAGGAGCTGTGGAGGAGGAGCTGTGGAGGAGGAGCTGTGGAGGACGAGCTGTGGAGGAGGAGCTGTGGAGGACGAGCTGTGGAGGACGAGCTGTGGAGGACGAGCTGTGGAGGACGAGCTGTGGAGGACGAGCTGTGGAGGACGAGCTGTGGAGGACGAGCTGTGGAGGACGAGCTGTGGAGGACGAGCTGTGGAGGACGAGCTGTGGAGGACGAGCTGTGGAGGAGGAGCTGTGGAGGACGAGCTGTGGAGGAGGAGCTGTGGAGGAGGAGCTGTGGAGGACGAGCTGTGGAGGAGGAGCTGTGGAGGACGAGCTGTGGAGGACGAGCTGTGGAGGACGAGCTGTGGAGGACGAGCTGTGGAGGACGAGCTGTGGAGGAGGAGCTGTGGAGGACGAGCTGTGGGGGACGAGCTGTGGAGGACGAGCTGTGGAGGACGAGCTGTGGAGGACGAGCTGTGGAGGAGGAGCTGTGGAGGACGAGCTGTGGAGGAGGAGCTGTGGAGGACGAGCTGTGGAGGACGAGCTGTGGAGGACGAGCTGTGGAGGAGGAGCTGTGGAGGAGGAGCTGTGGAGGACGAGCTGTGGAGGAGGAGCTGTGGAGGAGGAGCTGTGGAGGAGGAGCTGTGGAGGACGAGCTGTGGAGGAGGAGCTGTGGAGGACGAGCTGTGGAGGAGGAGCTGTGGAGGACGAGCTGTGGAGGACGAGCTGTGGAGGACGAGCTGTGGAGGAGGAGCTGTGGAGGAGGAGCTGTGGAGGACGAGCTGTGGAGGAGGAGCTGTGGAGGAGGAGCTGTGGAGGAGGAGCTGTGGAGGACGAGCTGTGGAGGAGGAGCTGTGGAGGACGAGCTGTGGAGGACGAGCTGTGGAGGACGAGCTGTGGAGGACGAGCTGTGGAGGACGAGCTGTGGAGGACGAGCTGTGGAGGACGAGCTGTGGAGGACGAGCTGTGGAGGACGAGCTGTGGAGGAGGAGCTGTGGAGGACGAGCTGTGGAGGAGGAGCTGTGGAGGAGGAGCTGTGGAGGACGAGCTGTGGAGGAGGAGCTGTGGAGGACGAGCTGTGGAGGACGAGCTGTGGAGGACGAGCTGTGGAGGACGAGCTGTGGAGGGAGGGCTGGAGCGCAGCAGAGAGCAAGGGGGTGCAGGGACCTGGAAGTTGTGCTTGTTCAAATTTTCAGGCTAAGTCAACGTTTTCTCAAAACTCCCTACTGCAGCTTTAAGAACCTTTATTTTGAACAATGTAGATGCTATATGTCATATAGCATATTTATAGTCATATTTATTATCAGACATATAATAAATACTAAAGGATTATCTAAACGAATAATAATTTATTAGGCTACAGAATAATGACTGCATAATGACTTTTCATTTTGATTCAAATGAAACAGTTATTGTAACTTATGGAGTGTAAATTAAAAAATAAATGAAATGAAAATTCCAACCTTTTGAGAATTTTAAATAAAAGCATAATACAGCAGTTTGTAACTTTGAACTAAAATCATATGAAAAAAAAAAAAAACGACAAATTTATCATTAAAAAATAAATAGCCCAAAAAACCAAACACCCCCAGAACTTTTTTTTTCTTTTCTTTTCATTGTGCTTGAAATAATTTCTTGAATATCAGTTGTTCCACAAAAAACATTCTTTTAAATCTCCAATTGTCATCTTCATGCATTGACAGATGCCTTTGTAAATCAGTAAGCTATGCCAGTTTATTATTATTATTATTATTTAATAGTATCGGTATGCAATCAACAATTTAGAATATAACACATTATATTAGTGGATAGCAGTGCATAAATTTAAAACGACCCAGAGACGTTACAGTTTAGTTAGGCTTTTTAGTCTTTGCTCTGGCTGTTTTCAGCGTCTAATATTTGAGCAGTTTAAGGCAACACATGTGAGAATAATGTACAACGAAATGAGTCGTTTAAAAATACTGTTGTATTTTTGTTCGTTTTAAACAGATGAACATTTTTTATAAAAGTATGTAGTCTTTTAGTGAAATGGACAACAGCTAAATTAAGACAGTTTCCAATAGAAACTCTAACTCTTTTAAAGATAGGCTATAATAATAATAATAAAAAATTATAATCTGCAAGCCACATTGAGAAATGTTATGTACAAATTTATATGTCGGCTGAATAACTCAGAGAATTATATAATTGTGGCATTGACCAATATCAAGTTTAGCACTACACGGTATAAGTCCAAGTTATGGAAGCATTGGTATAGTTGTCTCCTCTGAAGTTGTATTTGTTTTTTATTATATTGTATTGTGTGTACTGTCTTGTTTGTTTTATCTGGACCGGTGAGTCTGTAATAAAGTTTTATTATTATTATTATTATTATATAATAATAAAACACACGTGAAATTTTGTCTTTTTTAACGATACAAATGTCCTTGAAATTAATCATAAAATCTTACTGTTTGTTACGGTGACTTTGGTGCCGCTTCCCCAGTAGTCGAAAGCCCAGTTACACAATATCCTTTTAATGTTACAGTGCAGTATAAAAATACAACGCTCAGAGTTTGTTGAACGACCTAGCCAATCCCTCGTTTTATTTAAATGCGCAAATAAAATTATTTAGAATTGAATTATTCATAATCTGAATCTTTGCGTTTCTAGCAAATTACTTTAGACTAATGTCCTGACTTTAATTGTTCTAATCGCATAACAAGAAAAGCTCGACATTGAACTGTTGCTTTAATGTTTAATCTAAAAAAACATTTTTTTTTTTCGACAAAATAACTGCGCACACATTTATCGTATTAGATCAGATTTTGATTTGTTAGGTGGGTATTTTTCTTACCTGACGAGACAGTGATCAAGGTTCCTTTTCCCCAGTAGTCAAAAGCAATTGTCACACTGACACTTTACCCGGGGATATTGTACAAAAATAGCAGCTATGTCATATGTAACCCCCATTTATTATTATATAACCCAGATATTGGACTATTTAGACTTATATTTAACCTTATATAGCCAAAACGGACTAGAAAGGGAAATTTACCTTTAGCCTTATATTTAAAAACTTGCCAACGTTATTGAGAGGATTAACTGAAATGTAACATCTTACCAGATGTCACTGTGACAGATGTGCCTTTCCCCCAGTAGTCAAAGGCAGCATCACAGTGATCATTTTAATTACTTCAGTGCACAACATACCTGTCAACACTCCCGTTTTTCCCGGGTTTCTCCCGTTTTTTAGCCCTATCTCCCGGACCCCTCCCGGTTTGTTATTTCTCCCGGGAAACTCCCGTAATTTGCATGGCCCAAACTCCTTTATGAATAATCGGACCAATATGTTTGTCTAATGTTGACCAGTTGCCAGATTGTATTAAATGCATTATATTCACACAATCCACAGACCATTTACAATTTCAACCCGTTTGTCACCTCAACCTGGCAACCTATAACCCAGTTTAAAGTTTAACCCGAAAGCGAGCCGATAGACATGATGGCAGGTGAAGGTGGTGTCCCCGCAATGAAACTGAAGTACAGTTTGTAACGCGTTGCTTCAGGAAGATTAGGGATAACTCACAACTGAAGTTATTGCATGCAGAGGCCAGACAGACACACGGAGGCGATTGGCATCTCACAACTCGCACTTTATTCCCAAATCTAACTCGTGTAGCCTAACTGTCTGTCACACGTTCTACTGTCCACATCGTTACTTAGTAAACAAAATAAGATAAAAATTAGCATCAAACAGAAATTACCCGCCTACATGGGGTGTTCGCATTGACAGTAAAAGGGGTGTTCGAGGCCCAAGGCACATACAATACAATACTGCCGACAGTTCAACAGGGAGCGCATAGCTCTTAAAGGGGCCACACCTTATTTCCAGTCGTTACAAGTTGTACATATACCCCCCCCCCCCCCCCCCCCCCCCCCCCCCACCCGCCGGAGAAATCTCCCGGATTTTGAAAACCAAATGTTGACAGGTATGGTGCACAAAAACAACCAACCTTAAAACCTGATTTTAATTATCCATGATATTTTTTTCTCTGACTAAAAAGTGTTGTTAATAAGTTAATTTAATCGCCTCTAGAAATATGTTTTATATACATAACGATTCATATTTTTTGGTTTGATTATATTCAGAGGTGTAGTGGTAAAAAAAGAGGTGGGTAAACTATAAATTCTGGTGGACCACGATGTGGTCACCCGGTAAGGTGGGCCACTGCCTACCGGTGTATGTGTATCCTGATGACATTGCTATGGGCAGGGCTCGAAATTAAGCCTTTTCATACGCTTGTCCTTCGGACAAGTAAATCTGTCATTCACTTGTCCGAGTAAAAAAAGTTTCTCGTCCGGATTTTTTTTTTTGGTGTATTAATTTTATCATCAGTGTTCAATTAGCTTTGATATTTAAATCGGCATATTGTAATATTTGCACCTTTAAAGGGAAATCCTCCCCCAATATTATTAAATGTATGCTTCATCTTTCATTTTAAATTCCTAAATTTGATCAATGAATTAAATTATTTCGAATAATAAGACACTATAGGGCTGATCAAATTAAATCATTTACACTGAAAAATTACAATTACATAAAATAATGTTATGAAATTGATTTAAATTTACAAATAAGAAACGTTGGAAAGAATGATCCACTTTTAAAAATAACACAAACCGCCAGTAGGTGGCGGCAGGCGACCGTCTTAATGAGTGAGACATTGATTCATTCATTCAAAGGATTTGTTCAAACGGCTGATTCATTCAAGATTGCGACAGATGTTTATGAATGGGTCATTGAATCTTTGACTCAATCGATTCGTTCAAAATGCTGAATCATTCAGTAATGAAAACAGATTGAGTGTTCCTGTGAGATGCGCCGTGGTTCTGCTGTGATTTTTGTTTGGAACTATTTTCGCTGCTGAAACAGAACAAAAACAGCCAATATTGCATCTAAAATGTAATTGACTTAATTTTAACTGTTTATTGAACTGTTGTAGGAAATCAATGTCACATTTTCAATCGTGATGGTGTTCAGGAAAAATAATTGAGGTTGCTTAACATATGTTAAAAATATAAAGCTCCACATTTAGATTTTTTATAGGCAGTATGTTGTTAACTGAGTGTGTGTGTGCTGCGCTCATTTGTGTAGATGTCTCCTCGAGAGGCTGCGCGAGCGTCATCAGTGCAACCTCACCGTCAGTAATAGTCAACAACACTGACAGTAATGCAGCGCAATATGAAAGAGTTCGTCTTAGGTTTAACAACCTATGAAACTAATAATTAACAATATGAAACTAAAACGGCATAAGCTTAATTTATAGCTATTTAGAGGTGGATAAACGCAATTTAGAGGTGGATAAACGCACTTTGGAGGTGGGTAAACGTCCCGGGTTACGTATGTAACCCTAGTTCCCCGAAGGGACGGACGCTGCGTGTAATCGCAGTGGGAACGCCCTCAGCGTGACGCGTCTGAAGCATGAATGAAATCAGTCAATGGAGAGAATGAGCGTACGGCGAGTGACGTCATCGACCAGGAAGCTATAAATATCCCCTGAGTACACAATACGCCAGCTTAAAAGTTACTGAAGCAGCGACCCAAGGGGATGCCGAGAGTATGGCAGGACACGCAGCGTCCGTCCCTTCGGGGAACTAGGGTTACATACGTAACCCGGGACGTTCCCCTTCAGGGACTACCGCTGCGTGTAATCGCAGTGGGAACGCAATACCCACATCCCCATACGACCAAATCCCCGTCGTGTGTCATTAGGAGACACAAGCCGACGAGAGAACCTGAGCCCCGGGAGTGGAGCTAAGATCGAGGGAATAAAATCTAACGAAAGTGTGCGGTGAGGACCAGCCTGCCGCATCACAAACGTCCTGAAGAGAAGCTCCTGAAAGAAGAGCTGTAGAAGCAGCCATACTCCGGGTGGAACGAGCCCTTACAGCCAAAGGTGAAGGCTGATGGGCCGAACCATAAGCAAGTGGGATGGCCTCGACCACCCACTTGCTCATCCTTTGCCTAGATGCAGGACACCCTTTCTTAGGTGACCCAAACAGACGAACAGTTGTTCCAATCTCCTCCACAGGGCAGCTCTGTGGACGTAAGCATCTAAAACCCAAACTGGGCACAGCAAATTAATTTTCTCCTGGTCTGACGTCAGAAAAGGCGGAGGACAGAAAACCTGCAGAACTATAGGTCTAACAGAAACAGTTGGAACCTTAGGAACATAACCTGGTCTCGGAAAGAGAAAGGCCTTAGCCAACCAGGAGCAAATTCCAGGCACGAGGGAGCCACCGAAAGTGCTTGAATATCTCCAATTCTTTTTAAAGATGAGATAGCGAGAAAAAGGATAGTCTTAGAGTAAGAAACTTTTCCGAAACTTCCTCGATGGGCTCGAAAGGAGCAAGGGAGAGACCTTCTAAGATGATGGCCAGATCCCAAGCTGGTACCCTCGTGCGAACTGCAGGCCTCAGCCTCAAGGTGCCACGAAGAAAGCGAGACATAAGTGGGTGTTTCCCGAGGGAACCTCCACTTGAAGGGGTGTGGTAAGCAGCTAAGGCCGCCACATACACCTTCAGTGTGGAGTGGGATAACCCTGTGGAGAGACGGTCCTGCAGGAAATCCAGCACTGTACCAACTGGGCAGTTAACTGGGTCCTGCTGGCGCTCTCCACACCAAGAGGTGAAAAGTTTCCACCTCGCGGCATATAACTTCCTCGTGGAGGGAGCTCTGGATTGGAGGATGGTCTCAACGACCTCAGCCGAGAGACCAGAATCTATGAGCTGGGCCCCCTCAGAGGCCAAGCCCACAGCCTCCATAGCTCTAGACGGGGGTGAAGGATCGACCCACTCGCCTGAGAGAGCAGATCTCTCCTGATCGGTATCTCTAGGGGAGAGCCGTCGAGGAGAGACACTAGGTCCGCAAACCATACCCGGGCCGACCAGAACGGGGCTATTAGCAGGAGACTGAGCCCGTCCCGGCGAACCCTCTCCAGAACTCCTGGGAGCAGAGCGATCGGGGAAAAAGCGTACAAGCGTGACCTCGGCCACGGATGTACCATTGCATCCAACCCCAGCGGGGCTGGATGGCTGAGAGAGAACCACAGCGGGCAGTGTGATGTTTCTCGAGAAGAAAATAGGTCTACCTCGGCAAGACCGAAATGTTTCCATAGGAGTTCCACCACCTCGGGGTGAAGACTCCATTCCCCGGGCCTCGGCCCCTGTCTTGACAGGATGTCTGCCCCCTGATTTAAATACCCCGGGAGATAAATAGCTCTCAGAGAAAGAATTTTCCCCTGGGACCATAGAAGGATCTGACGTGCCAGTTTGTAAAGCGGGCGAGAACACAAACCCCCCTGATGGTTGATATAAGAAACCACCGATGTGTTGTCTGTCCGGACAAGAACATGGTGGCCCCTTAGGTCTGGGAGGAAGTGTTTCAGAGCCTGAAACACCGCCAACATCTCTAGGCAGTTTATGTGCCACAGACGATGATGGTCCTCCCACAGACCCTGAGCCGGGCGACCATCCATGATCGCCCCCCCAACCCGTGAGAGAAGCATCTGTCGTTAGCATAACGCGATGACAAGGAGCTCCTAACACAGGGCCTTGGGACAGAAACCAAGGATCTTTCCACATGATCAGGGCGTGATGACACCGTCGCGAACTCACGATCATGCGAAGCGGATTTCCCCTCGGGGAGAATCCCTTGGTCCTGAGCCACCACTGTCACAGTCTCATGTGCAAGAGGCCAAGAGGTAACACGTTGGACGCAGCTGCCATGAGACCTAACAGTCTCTGGAACTGTTTTACAGTGGATGACTGGCCTAGCTTGACCTGATCTACTGCAGCGAGAATCAAAGCAATACGAGCAGGTGACAATCGTGCCTGCATTGTCGTTGAATCCCACACCACACCTAGAAAAGTGGTTCTCTGAAATGGAGAAAGAACACTCTTTTTGGCGTTGAGCCTCAGCCCCAGTCACTTGATATGAGCAAGAACGACATCTCGGTGCCGAACCGCCTGTTGTTCCGATTGAGCTAGAATCAAGCAATCGTCTAAATAGTACAGAAAGCGGATGCCCTGTAACCTCAGTGGGGCTATAGCAGCATCCATACACTTCGTGAATGTTCGGGGTGACAGTGCTAGGCCGAACGGAAGAACCCGATATTGGTACGCTTCGCCCCCGAAAGCGAACCTCAGGAACTTCCTGTGTTGAGGGAGGATAGATGCATGGAAGTAAACGTCCTTTAGATCTATCATGACAAACCAGTCCTCGGATCTGATTTGAACATCCCGAGTGACAAACACAGCGCCCTGTAACATACTGGCAGGAAACAGCTGGTCTGAGCACTCCACAACCCTCCTTGGAGGGGGCGAGCGTCCCTCGGGAAATCGCTCGCCGAGTCTCTCTACGCCCTGTATAGGCAGGGTTAGTAGAACAGACCCCTGAGGGCATCGAGAAAGACAGGGCACCGTGTTTTTGTGCAGTGAACTCAAGTTTTTCCCGATGGGGACCACCCTCAGAGTCCTGACGTTCAGCCCGTCAGGACTCTTTCGACGCGGCCTTTCTGGCGACAATGACTGTCCTCAGATCAGTCCTGCCCCGAGAAGGCCGCGCCGGAGAGCGCCCGCCTCGTCCCTCCAGTTTCTCTGCAGGGGGGCACGAGACGTGACACTCTGCTTCTGCTGTGCTCTTTTGGAAGACGAACTCGACGAAAAACTTTGCTCTGGTTGAACATTCTGCGTGACAGACACAGTGCCCTGTAACGGCGCACCAGCAGGGAACGACTGGTCTGAACACACTAGAACCCTCCTTAGAGGCGGCGAGCGTCCCTCGGGAAAGCACTCACCAGACCCTTCTACGCCCTGTTTCGGCAGGGTTAGTAGGACGGGCCCCTGAGGGCGCCGGGAGAGACAGGGCACCCTTAAGGGAGGTGAACGCAAGTCTCTCTCGGCGGGGACCCCCCTCAGATTTTCCTTTGAGCAGGTCGGCCTGAAAAGCCTGCATAAAAGTCTTTTTATTTTTTATTTTTTTATTGTATGCAAACATGCAGCCGCCTGCCCAGCCACCGAGTAAGCCTTCCCCACCAGCACAGAGGTATATATATTTATTTATTTATTTTTTGGTGGAAGAGCCGGTGCTTTAAGTGAAGACGATGAAGCAGGAGAGAGATAGCTCGCGAGCGTCTCCTCCGCCTACAGTATCGTCACATAACCAGCAGATTTAGCACCAACAATGTTACCATAAGCATTGGACTGATTTGTGTAAATTCAGCTTGAAACCGGTCTAACCCAGGTCTTTGAAACCTCAGCATGAAGATCTGGGAAGAACGGTAAGCACCGGCGAGAAGGTTGAGGTCGTGCAGACAGAAATCTATCATCTAGATTGCTTTTAATTCTAGAAACCTGTCTATCAGCTGGCCACTCGATACTGTTTTTTTTTTTTATCAGCTTTTCAACAGCCCGAGATAACACATCCATCAAACCTTCTTCATTTGCAGTATAATGTGATAAACTAGTTTTCTCTGATGCAAAACTTTCGACATCCAGCTCCTCAGAACTGGAAAATCTCAATTCAACATCATCATGTGCCTCCACCCGGGCAGAAGTAACCGCCGCAGCGCGTGCTTCCAGAGCCGGGTGAGAGGCACTAGATCTCGGCGGAGATAGCTGAGATAGGGCGGAGCCCGTCTCAACGTCGCCAGCGAGATCCATCTGCGAGCCCCAAGACAAGCGCCGCCGCTCTGCCTCAACAGAAGCGGGACCCGAGCCTCGGGGAGCTCGCAGCAAATCACTCTCCTCGAAGAGCGATCGCCGCGAGCGCAGAGTTCTCAAGGGAAAACGCTCGCAATGCTGACAATCGACTCCCTCGAGAGCCGACTGGGCATTGCTGCACTCCCAAACAAGCCACACATAAACTGCTCGCTCATATTGTTTTTTTTATATAAAATATATATAGTGAAAACTCCTGACAAAACAGACAAACACAATCGACAGATTCAGACACACACAGAGCTGCTGAAGTAACTAAAGCTGGCGTATTGTGTACTCAGGGGATATTTATAGCTTCCTGGTCGATGACGTCACTCGCCGTACGCTCATTCTCTCCATTGACTGATTTCATTCATGCTTCAGACGCGTCACGCTGAGGGCGTTCCCACTGCGATTACACGCAGCGGTAGTCCCTGAAGGGGAACGCTATTTCCGAATATTGGGAGGTGCGTAAACGGCGTTTACGTGCGTTTAGCCTCCACTACATCCCTGATTATATTTAATTTGGTTAGTAGGCTATTTAAATCAAACTTTGGCTTCTTACCTGATGTCACAGTCACCGCTGTTCCCTTTCCCCAGTAGTCAAAGGCACCGTCACAGCGGGAAGGTGCACGATAAGAGCCTTACCATAACCACAATAATACATTTTAATATGCAATATTTTGTCTAGGGCGACGTCAAAACGATTTAGTTTGATATGTTAGTTCGCACTTTCTTTAATCGGAGAGTTTTACGCGCATTATTTATCTACCGTTACCGACACATCTTTCCAAGGTAAAATCTGTAAATACGTCGGCATGTTAGTTTTGTGAAAGAAAGACTACCTGATCTTCCAAAATAAGTAGAAATAAAATAACAGAAAATATCGGCAATATCTTACCTGAGGAAACGGTGACTTTGGTTCCTTTCCCCCAGTAGTCGAAGTAATCGACACAGTGACTGGTGCATTTGAGTTCCCGACCCAAAAACCCACACAAAGCATGTGATCAAAATAACTTAAACCTAACATTTGTTATTCTACCTTTTGGTCAGAATAAATGAATGCAGTGAAAACTTATGTCACAGGTCGGGGGGGCCAAGCCAGACTGCGCCCACCCCTCAAACCCAGGACCACCTCGAGGAGCGTACCAGAGACCAGGCAGACAAGAAGAATATCTAAAAGTAACAATCTTTATTGAATAAAAGCAAGAATTAAAAGTCTTAATGCGGGCTTCGTCTCTCTTTCCAGGGAGGAGGAGGCCGAGGGGTTCACTGCGAGGGCCCGGGTTACTGGCAGCCACAGAGGAGGAAGGAGTCGAACGCCCGTCCGGCGTGCAGGTAAGTAACGTGGTAAGTAGACTCTTTTCGGCGTAATACAGGCGGGCAGCGACCCGGGCGGACCAGGGCCGGGGCCACGGGCCAGGAGGGGACTCTCTCCACAGGACAGGTGGGTAGCAGGTAAGTTTTTCCCAAGCGTCAGCTATTCGGTAGATGACCGGCACAGGGGCGATGGAGTCTAGGAGGGGGACTCACTGCCGGCCAGGTAGGTAGTCGGGTAGGCAGATCTCCTCCGTGTAGGGTGCTCTCCTCCGTGGCGTCACTGAGCAGCAGGCGTGAGGTCCTCCGGGTGCCTTTCCGCCCTTGACGGCTCCAGCCAGAGACAAGGGTCCCCTCTAATCCAAGATAGAGACAAGTTTGCAGGTTCAATTCTATTTCGGTGAAGTAAGGACTTATGGCTAGAGCGGGTGGTTCTGAACAAGCAGCGTTGCTGCTGGGATGTGTCTCTCCTCTGAACAGGCAGCACACAAGAAGGCCGAGGCAGACGAATCTTCTATTTAAATAGACAAAGCCTTTGATACAAGAACGAACATGATCCTTTCGTATAATGGAGAATCGGCTTACGGCTGGACTGGGTTGCTCCACACAGGCACTAGGGCTGGGATGTGTCTCTCCTCCGACCAGGCAGCACCCAAGAAGGCAGTGGCAGGAGAATCTTAAATAGACGGAGCATTTGATACAAGAACAAACATGATCCTTTCGTATAATGGAGACTCAGGCTTACGGCTGGGCTGGGTGGTTCCCACGGCAACACTAAGGCTGGGGTGTGTCTCTCCTCCGAACAGGCAGCACACACGAAGGCGGTGGCAGAGGAACGTTCTATTTAGATAGACAAGACAAGTTAAACAGGACAATCACACTTAGGGGTGGGAAAAAAAATCGATATTGCAATATATTGTTGTGCTCTCTGTCGCAATAAATAATCGATACACTAACGCCCAATATCGATATTTTATTACAACACAAAATGATTAATTTACCCGTTGTCAGTGTCACTGTCACTACCCATATCTACCATTCTGTTTGCGGGGGCGCTGTTCGAGTAAATAGGGGTAAAGTGGCGCAAACAGCGGCCGGTGAAGAACACAAGTTAACTAACAACAACAGAGAATTGCAGAAAAAAAGAGAAGCGAGATGAATGGCGGAAAAAAATAAAAAACTAATCAAAGACCCACCTGCTAGTTTCCACTCTAAAGTGTGGAGACACTTCGGGTTTTACGAGCAGAGAGAGCGCAACGGCCGCGCGCGCGCACTCTCACGTCTTCAAACAACACGAGCGCTGTCTTGCTCTCTCCCTCGCGCATATTAATCAAGATCAATTGACACGATAGTAAAAGGTCGGAAGACCGCAGTTTCACGTGGAGCATTTGGAGATTTTTAGAGATTAGAGACTCGCCTAAACTCAATGAACAACATCTCAACACTAAATTATAAAGGCCTGTCTCATATAGACGCCTGTCTCAAATACAAGCCGGTGCAGTTCGACGATTTGGGAAAATAAAAACCCGGGAAGTTTTACGGTATATTAATTCTCAATATGTACATATGCATTATTAATCTTGTGCCTAACATAATGAAAACGGCTTTTCCTCTCACAATGACAGTAAACTAATTATTACATTAACATGAGTCACGTTGCGGCTATTTTCAGTTCAAAATAGCGAAAATAGACAAAAGTATATTCGTGTGCCTGATTATTTTTGTGCCTGATTATTTCCTTATTCCTTCTTTTTCTTTTCAGTCACATATATCGTGATATATCGTTGATGAAATTTCTTCCAATATATTGAATATCGTAAATATCGCGAATCGTGATATTATCATATCGTGGACCACATATCGCCACAGAATTGAATCGTGAGGTACCTGTATCGTCCCACCCCTAATCACACTCCTCTCTCATATCACAGGACCTGGTGGCCGAAATGGAACATACACATTCAACCTGAGGGCTTTGCTCTGCAAACACTGGGCGAGGACGTGAACTGGCGAGTACTGGCGGTTAAGTAAACGTGTACATCCACACACTGCAACTTCACGTCAAGTCCAATACTGTGTGACACTTCAATTCAGGCACCGCAATCCACTCTCAAATCTTCGTGCAATAAGGCCAGCACTCACCCACTGTTCAATCCCTCCACTGTTACGCTGGATCAACACTCAGAAGCTGAAGAGATGCAGAGGACTTCACACCGCATGGAACACAGCGTCTTCAACACTCTTTCACACTCAGAAGAAGATATCAGGGTTTCACAGATGAATCAGTTCACACTCTTGGTGGTAATTATATTTGTGGTCAATACACTTCACAATTCCTTATTCAGTTCAATACACAGCATGCATTCACACGGATACGGTGTTTCATTACTTATCTTTCTCTCTCGAGTGATGACATTCTCCAATCTTGACTCAATCTCCAAAATACACTCACTTCACATCCAATTCACTTTCCAGCTTGTACTCCCACAATCACCGTTGCACCCCTTTCCAGTCAGATCCTCACTCCCGGGGGAGTACCACACCCGAATGCCTTTTCCTTTTCCTTTTAACTGCTTCTCTAGGCCGTGTTTCCCAATCACAAATCCCCACACCAAACGCCCGCACCTGGTACCGCTTAGCTAATCAGCTGCCACTGTCATGGCAACTGACAACAAGCAAACCAGCACGGTGTGTCAGTGAAATCGTCCCGGGGGGGGGAGGGGACACACTCCTTGCTGTGTGTGGGGGGGGGGGGGGGAGGGGACACACTCCTTGCGGAAATTGGTTCCGCTTGATTTGTCACCTTGTGACACTTATGTCACAGGTCGGGGGGGCCAAACCAGACTGCACCCACCCCTCACACCCAGGACCACTCTGAGGAGCGTACCAAAGACCAGACAGACAAGTAGAATTAAAAATGAACAATCTTTATTGAATAGTAAAAAGGAAATTAAAAGTCTTGACGTGAGTCTGTGTCTCTGTCCAGGAAGGGGGAAACCGCTTTGGACCCTGGGAGGCGAGGGATTCGTCTGCCGTTCCAGCAGCAGGTAAGAGTCGGGGTAAGTAGAACTTCTTAAACACTGTGCAGACGGACTGATACCCGGGCAGGGCAGGACCGAAACTGAGGACTAGGAGACTCCTCCACCGGACAGGTGAGTAGCAGGTACGTAAACCTCTCAAGAAGGCGAGCAGACGGAGGGGCCTCACTGGAAGACAGGTGGGTAGATAGGTCGGTGTGTTCCTAGACCGTCGGTCGTTCCGAATATGCTCAGCACAGAAGAATCATGCAGTTGAACAGACAGAGCAAATTATACAGGTGCAGGCACACTCCGCTGCAGAGTCGAGCTTACGGCTGGACTGTGTGGCTCCAAGCGGACAGCGCTCGGACAAGGGTGGATCCTTCCTTCAGACGGGCAGCGCCCAAGAAGACAGCAGCAGACGAATCATCTAGTTAAACGGACAGAGCAATTTATACAGGTGCAGGCACGCTCCTCGGCAGAATGGAGAATCGGGCTTACGGCTGGACTGTGTGGCTCCAAGCGGACAGCGCTGGGACAAGGGTGGTTCCTTCCTTCAGACGGGCAGCGCCCAAGAAGACAGCAGCAGACGAATCATCTAGTTAAACGGACAGAGCAATTTATACAGGTGCAGGCACGCTCCTCGGCAGAATGGAGAATCGGGCTTACGGCTGGACTGTGTGGCTCCAAGCGGACAGCGCTGGGACAAGGGTGGATCCTTCCTTCAGACGGGCAGCGCCCAAGAAGACAGCAGCAGACGAATCATCTAGTTAAACGGACAGAGCAATTTATACAGGTACAGGCACGCTCCTCTGCAGAACGGAGAATCGGGCTTACGGCTGGACTGTGTGGCTCCAAGCGGACAGCGCTGGGACAGGGGTGGATCCTTCCTTCAGACGGGCAGCGCCCAAGAAGACAGCAGCAGACGAATCACCTAGTTAAACGGACAGAGCAATTTATACAGGTACAGGCACGCTCCTCTGCAGAACGGAGAATCGGGCTTACGGCTGGACTGTGTGGCTCCAAGCGGACAGCGCTGGGACATGGGTGGTTCCTTCCTTCAGACGGGAAGCGCCCAAGAAGATAGCAGCCGACAATTCGTCTAGTTAAACAGGCAGAGCAATTTATACAGGTACAGGCACGCTCCTCTGCAGAACGGAGAATCGGGCTTACGGCTGGACTGTGTGGCTCCAAGCGGACAGCGCTGGGACAGGGGTGGATCCTTCCTTCAGACGGGCAGCGCCCAAGAAGACAGCAGCCGACAATTCGTCTTGTTAAACAGGCAGAGCGATTTATACAAGGCAAACACACTCCTCTTCGGTATCAGAACGAGAACTTATAGCCCGAGCGGGACATGCACGTCTAGCACTGAGGCTTTGTTCAGCAAACACTGGGCGGAATCATGCACTGGGAAATACTGGCAGTTAAATATACATATCCACCCACACACTGCAACCTCACGTCAAGTCCAATACGGTGTGACACTTCAATTCAGGCACTGCATATCCACTCTCACTCTCAGTGCAATAAGGCCAGCACTCACCCAATAGTCAATCCTTCCACTGTTATGTTGAATCAGCACTCAGACGATAAAGAGATGCAGATGACTTCTCACAGCGTGGAGAACAGCGTCTTCAATACTCTCTCACTCTCAGACGGAGATACCAGGATTTCAATGATGACTCAGTCCACACTCTTAAGTGGCAGTTACCCTCGTGATCAACGCACTTCACAATTCTTTGTTCAACTCAGAAGATGAAGATATCAGAATTTCAATGGTGACTCAGTTCACACTCCTATGTGACAGTTACACTCATGATCAATACACTTCACAATTCTTTGTTCCACTCAGTGCAGGACATGCATTCACACAGATTCGATGTTTTATTACTTAACTTCCTCTCAGGAATGATGGCGTTCTCCAGTCTTGACTGTATCTCCCCACTTCTCCAACTTTCCATCCAGTTCACGTTTCCAGCGTGTATTCACACAAATCACCGTTTCACCCTTCAGCCAGCCAAATCCTCACAGCCCCCTCCAAAGATCCCAGCGAATTCAGCCACAGTCAAAGAAACTAATTCTCCCGGGGGAGTACCACACCCAATTCCCTCTTCCCTTTCCTTTTAAATGTTTCCTCCAGCCCCGAAGCCCTATCGCTGATCCTCAGTTCAATCGTCAGCACCTGTTACCACTTGCCTCATCAGCTGCCGCTGTCATGGCAACTGACAACTGACAACAAGTGAACCAGCCCGGTGTGCCGGCGAAATCGTCCCGGGGGGAAACACACTCCTAGCGGAAATTGGTTCCGCTAGACTTGTCACCTTGTGACATACCCCCCCACCAAACCGTTCTAGTCCCTAGAACGGGGCTCGGCAACCCAGTCTCCATACCGCGCTGGGGGCTGGCCTCGATTCCCCCGCTGGGACCGTCTCGGCGGTGAGGCAGGGTCCACCTGGTGCGGCTCTGCGCCCAGTCCCCTTGGGACCACGGCCCAACCTAGCAGCAAGGGCATCAGTGGCGTTTCAACCGGGGGATTGCTGTCTGTTGGTTTCGGATAATTTGGACATGGACGGATCAAGTTTCGATGTAGCACTCGCTCTGGGCCAGCTCTCCCTTCTGGGCGGATAGCGTATACCGGTTGATCTGGGTGCGGCTGTCGTTGAACCACGTATGGTTGGGACTCCCATCGATCGCTCAGTTTTCCCTTCCCTTGACGACGATTGTCCCGTACCAGCACTCTTTCTCCCGGTAGTAACGGTGCCTCCCGAGCTGTTCGATCGTACAGCCTCTTATTCTTCACTGCTGCTTGATTTATCCGGTCCGAGACCTGTTCGTAAGCATTGTGAAGGCGCTGGTGATGCCTTGCCACCCACTCTGTCAGGCTGCCCCCCCCCCCCCCCCCCTCCGCTGGAGCAGCTCCTAACAGCAGATCGGTAGGCAGTCTCACGTGTCTCCCGAACATCAGGTAGGTCGGGGCATACCCGGTGGTGCTATGCACGCTGTTATTGTACGCCTGGACCAGCATCGGAAGTTTGTCCACCCAGTGGCCTTGCTGCTCTCCTTCCAGGGTCCCCAAGAGACTTAGCAGTGTCTGATTCATCCTTTCGCACCCCCCATTCCCTTGAGGGTGATATGGGGTGGTGTGGGTCTTCTTACACCCGTACAAGCGACACAGTTCGTGGATCACCCGAGACTCGAAGTTGGGCCCTTGATCAGCGTGGAGTATTTCGGGACACCCGAATGGCTGAATAACATACCTCCACAAGGCATTGGCGGTGGTAGTGGCAGTCTGATCCAGGGTTGGAATGGCCCAGGCGTATTTCGTGAACAAGTCAGTTACTACAAGGATGTTCTGTATCCGATCCATCGGTCGTCCCAGCGTCAAGTAGTCCATGGCTACGATGTGCAGTGGGGCCTTAGCCCGAATCGGCACCAATGGGGCTCGTACCTCCTTCCTTGCCTTGAATAGCATGCAGCGTGGGCACCCCTGAAGGTAAGTCCTCGTGGTCCCCTCCATCCCAGGCCAGTAGAAGTACCGCCGTAGCAGAGACAACGTCCTTTCTTGCCCTTGATGTCCCAGTTTGGAATGATATGCTTGTAACAGGGAATGACAACGCCCTTCGGGGACTACTACCTGGCAGACCTCCTCGCCTTGAGCCGGATCCTGGAGGGACCTACACATCACCTCTTCCTTCAGGAAGAGCCTCTCTTTCTGTCCCAGCAGCCCCCTCACCACCCGTGTCTGGTTCCGGCGTTCCTCTCCTTCGGGCCAAGCTCCTTCACTCAGCCAAGTTCGTACCAGCCTCAAGTCTTCGTCCTCCTCCTGCCACATCCTCCAACGCTGGGGGTCCCATCCCCAATTTGCAGGGGGTTCGACCGGTGGTTGGCCTGGTGCCTCCACAATGCCCACCATCAGTCCTTCCTCACGTCCCACGTTCAGCGCTGATGTTTGACCCACAGATCGCGCTTCAGGAAGTCTGGACAGTACATCAGCGTTGGTGTGCTCTTTTCCTGGCCGATACTGCAGCTGGTAGTCGTAATTGGCCAACTGTGCCACCCACCTCTGCTCAACCGCCCCCAGCTTGGCGGTCTGTAGATGCACTAGAGGATTATTGTCAGTCACAACGAGGACCTTTGCTCCCCACAGATAATCCTTAAACTTCTCACTCAGAGCCCATTTCATCGCCAGCAACTCAAGCTTAAAGGAACTGTAATTGGCATCGTTTTTCTCAGCCGGATGTAAGCTTCGACTGGCATACGCGATGACTCTCTCGTTGTCCTGCTGCTTCTGGGCCAGTACAGCTCCCAGACCCAGGTTGCTGGCATCGGTGTATAGGATGAAGGGTTGAGTGAAGTCGGCATAGGCTAGAATTGGGGCTTGCAGTAGTTCTTGCTTGAGCCGCTGGAAGGCAGCTTCGCAGGCTGGATCCCACTGGATTGAAGGAGATCCCCGGCCCCGGGACCGTCCAGTGCCCCCTAACAGCTGGTTTATGGGCTTGGCGATGTGGGAGAAGCCTTTTATGAACCGCCTGTAGTATCCTACAAAGCCCAGGAAGGATCTGACCTGGCGTACGGTCTTGGGCGCGGCCCACTCCTGGACAGCCGATACCTTCTCTGGGTCCACCGAAATCCCTGCAGCGCTCACTATGTGGCCCAGGAATTTCACCTCCTTCCTGAAGAGCTGGCACTTATCTGGCTGAAGCTTCAGCCCGTACTTCTCCAGAGAGCGAAAGACCTGTTCCAAGTGCCGAAGGTGGGACTCGAAATCTGGGGAGTAGACAATCACGTCGTCCAGGTATACTAAAGTGGACTCCATCAGCTGGCCGCCCAAACAACGCTGCATCAACCGTTGGAATGTGGCTGGGGCGTTGCACAGGCCGAACGGCATCCGGTCCCACTCATAGAGCCCAAAGGGGGTAGTGAACGCGGTCTTCTCCCTGTCCCGCTCATCTACCTCCACCTGCCAATACCCACTGGCCAGATCGAGAGTGGAATACCAGGCCGCTTGTGTCAAGCTCGTGAGGGAGTCCTCCACTCGGGGCAACGGGAAAGCATCTCTTTTAGTCACCAGATTTAACTTCCGGTAGTCCACACAGAACCGCCAGGAGCCGGTCTTCTTCCGTACTAAGACAATGGGCGCGGCCCAGGGACTATTGCTCTCCCGGATGATTCCCTTATCCAGCATCCCCCGCAGGAGGGTGCGGACCTCGGAGTACAAGGTAGGGGGTACAGGCCGGTAGCGCTCTCTACTGGGTGCGGCATCTCCAGTGGGGATCTGATGTTTAACTGCATCCGTGCGACCATAGTCCTCGTCGTGGGTGGAAAACAAGTGCTGCCATCTCAACAGAAAGCCTTGAAGCTGTTTAGTCTGACCTCCTTCTAGACCCTCTCCCCACAGTGACTCTCCCTCAAGATGGGCCGGGACTCCCTCCCCGGTCTCCTCCACGTACTGGTCTGTCTGTGCCAGAGCCACCTCCACTACTGTCGGACTCACCCGGCTGAATTTGACTTCTCCTGGTTCTCGGACTTGTTGTAACTTCACCGAGGTAACTCGGGCTAAACGTTGGTTACGATATAAGTGGACAGGGAAGGAGTTCGTGTTCCTGACTTTTACGAAGACCCGGCTTCTCCGTGCGGACGCCAATCCTCGGGCGACCTCCACCTTGGAACAATCTGAATGGGGTTCCACCAAGACCCACTCCTCTGAGCGATAGAGTCGGGAAGGCAGCCTGGCCCAGACCACGGCCTCACTCCGAGCTGGAATTTCCAGAGCATAGCGACAAGCCACCCTCCCGGTGCTCTCACGATTCCCCTGTGACTCAGCCAGGCAGACCCGACGACAATCAGCCTCCACATGACTCCATTCTCGGCCCTCCGAGGTTGATACTGCTCGACTTGGTCCATTTCGGAATATCTCCTCCCAGCACTCCGAAACGACATTCATGCCCAACAGTGCGCGGTGCGACCCCAGGCATGTATCCCGCACAATCACCACTCCCTTCTGAGGTACGACGATCCCATGTATCTCCAAGTCGGTTACTAGGTATCCCACGTACGGGATGTCGAGGCCGTTGGCTCCCCGCAAGGTGAGCCATGGGGCTTCTGTCATGGGCCGGCCCTGGGCACCAAACAACTCCCGAGACAAACTCTCTGAGAAGAGAGTGACTTGTGACCCGGTGTCCCGGAGGCATTGTACTTTCCGGCCATTTACCTGGACCATCACCACGGGGCAACGCCCCACCAAACTCTCCTGGGAAGTCCCAGACGAACATGGGTCCATTGAGGGGGTCCCGACCACTTGACCCACAGTGACCGGTGACACTAAAAACCCCCTTGGGAGGCACGGCGAGAGTGGCACTGGCGAAGGTAGTGTCCTGGCTCTCCGCAGCCATTGCAGATGGGACGCCCTTGCTCGTCCCACTGGAATCGAGTCCCGGCTGGCCGAAGTGGACGGTGTGCTGGAGGTCGATTCCCCTCTGAATGGGCTCGCTCCCTCGGCAAAGACAAGGAATGGAGGTGTTCTCGGCGAAGTTCGTCCATAAAGGATTTGGTCAGTGAGGACATTTGTTCACGAACATCCCTCTTTAGTTCTTCACGGAAGGCCTGCTTCCAATCAGACATGATGGGGGACGGAGGTCTATCAGTAGCATTCGTGGCCATGCAGTGGGGAGGAACTACACTCTCGGCCTGATCTTGCTCAAGTGCCAAGGCTTCCCTCCGTAGGTCTTCGAAAGTGAGGTCTGGCTCTCGTCGGAACTGTATCCGTAAACTTTGGCGCACGGGACCCTCCAGCAATCCCAGTAAGAACTGATCTCGCAGCAGGACCTCCTCACCTCCCAGGCCATGATCCTGTCTCTTCTTCAACCGGGAGAACTGCTCCCTCAGCTGTAGTGCAAATGCCCGGATATTTTGTCGCGGTCCCTGCTTACAATTAAAAAACTGTGTTCGCAGTACGGCAACCGGGGTGGTGTCTCCATATTGCTCCGCAAGGAAATCAAAGATGGCCCGAACCGTGGTTCTCGTTGCTTCCGGTGCTGCTTGGACTTCTCTTCTTGCTTCTCCCTCCAGTGAATTTAAAACAAACTGCACTCCTTGGGGGGCACCAGTGTTAATTTTGTCAGCAAATTTTGATTTAGTTTTAGTCTTAGTCTTTTGACTAAAATGCCATTTAGTTTTAGTCATATTTTAGTCATCTGAATTGTTTTAGTTTTAGTCTAGTTTTAGTCGACGAAATACAATAACATTTTAGTCGACTAAATCTACAGTAGATTTAGTCGACTAAAATATAATGGGTTTAGTTCAATTGTAATGCGTTAATTTAGAATTTCTCTAAAATTTCCAAACCCATATACTCCCGGAGAAAACATCTATTAACCTATTAATATGAATGATTTTTAAGTTTGAACATGCAATACAGATACAGATTTAACTGCTGTTACTTAAAAAATATCTTAAAATGAAATAAAACCACTTTTCCTAAAGTACAACACAGTCTTCTTTACAATGAATGATATATTCATTCCTTATAACTACTTACACATCATTCTTTATTCTTTCAAGCAGACATATTTATTTGTATGAATTAAATATAATTAATCCTTATTAAAGCTATTAACAAACAGTGAATGCTTTTCTCTTTTTCTTTTGTTGCTTGATCAAAATTAAGGACACGGACCGCATTAGGTTTATTGCCACTGTCACTTTAAGACGTCGGATCATGTCCAATGACATGCGGATACAATTGCACTGATGCACATCCGACACACTCACAGTTTAAGACATAACCAGCATAGTTTACATGAATACTCTCCAAAAAGGACATTTAGACATACTGTTGTGTATTTCTCCATTCAGACACGAAAGAGAGCTCAATTCAGTAGCCTACTCGCGCGCTGTAGGTGTATTGTGCATGACTGCACGCTTCGGGTTAGGTGTGTGCCCACAGAAAACCGCACCGAATAGAGCTCTTTTTTGCATCGTCACTCTTATTCAGAGATCTATATGTCTGCTCTACTCATTCTCCCAGACGTTCACATTTTTTACCGTTTTATGACCGCGGGGTAGATCACGTTACAGTAGCCTACAAATGTGCGCATCTACCACACACGCAGGACATCAGTTCTGACGGATCGCTTCCCAAATCGTCACTATCTAACATTTTCGTCTAGTTTTTATTCGTTGACGAAAATGTCAATAGATTTTCGTCATAGTCTTTGTCATTCAAAACTAGGTTTTATTTAGTTATCGTCTCGTTTTCGTCTGTGAAAAAATGTCGTTGACGAATAATTTTCGTCGTTATTTTCGTCAACGAAATTAACACTGGGGGGCACTTAAACCTTGGAGTCCAACCAGGTATTCAACCTGGGTCTTCCATGCTGACAAACCTACTTCCGATCCTGGGCCTCCATACTTCTGGGCCCATGGGGCTCCCATGAAGATTGGCATAACTGGCTGCCGCACCACAGGTGCTTCTTCGTCCGCCATCTAGATCTCTGGCCGCTCAACTCAAAGTGGTACCCTGCCGACTACGCCAAATCTGTCACAGGTCGGGGGGGCCAAACCAGACTGCACCCACCCCTCACACCCAGGACCACTCTGAGGAGCGTACCAAAGACCAGACAGACAAGTAGAATTAAAAATGAACAATCTTTATTGAATAGTAAAAAGGAAATTAAAAGTCTTGACGTGAGTCTGTGTCTCTGTCCAGGAAGGGGGAAACCGCTTTGGACCCTGGGAGGCGAGGGATTCGTCTGCCGTTCCAGCAGCAGGTAAGTGTCGGGGTAAGTAGAACTTCTTAAACACGATGCAGACGGACTGATACCCGGGCAGGGCAGGACCGGGACTGAGAACTAGGAGACTCCTCCACCGGACAGGTGAGTAGCAGGTACGTATACCTCTCAAGAAGGCGAGCAGACGGAGGGGCCTCACTGGAAGACAGGTGGGTAGATAGGTCGGTGTGTTCCTAGACCGTCGGTCGTTCCGAATATGCTCAGCACAGAAGAATCATCCAGTTGAACAGACAGAGCAAATTATACAGGTGCAGGCACACTCCGCTGCAGAATCGAGCTTACGGCTGGACTGTGTGGCTCCAAGCGGACAGCGCTGGGACAAGGGTGAATCCTTCCTTCAGACGGGCAGCGCCCAAGAAGACAGCGGCAGACGAATCATCTAGTTAAACGGACAGAGCAATTTATACAGGTGCAGGCACGCTCCGCTGCAGAGTCGAGCTTACGGCTGGACTGTGTGGCTCCAAGCGGACAGCGCTGGGACAAGGGTGGATCCTTCCTTCAGACGGGCAGCGCCCAAGAAGACAGCAGCAGACGAATCATCTAGTTAAACGGACAGAGCAATTTATACAGGTGCAGGCACGCTCCTCGGCAGAATGGAGAATCGGGCTTACGGCTGGACTGTGTGGCTCCAAGCGGACAGCGCTGGGACAAGGGTGGATCCTTCCTTCAGACGGGCAGCGCCCAAGAAGACAGCAGCAGACGAATCATCTAGTTAAACGGACAGAGCAATTTATACAGGTACAGGCACGCTCCTCTGCAGAACGGAGAATCGGGCTTACGGCTGGACTGTGTGGCTCCAAGCGGACAGCGCTGGGACAGGGGTGGATCCTTCCTTCAGACGGGCAGCGCCCAAGAAGACAGCAGCAGACGAATCATCTAGTTAAACGGACAGAGCAATTTATACAGGTACAGGCACGCTCCTCTGCAGAACGGAGAATCGGGCTTACGGCTGGACTGTGTGGCTCCAAGCGGACAGCGCTGGGACAGGGATGGATCCTTCCTTCAGACGGGCAGCGCCCAAGAAGACAGCAGCCGACAATTCGTCTAGTTAAACAGGCAGAGCAATTTATACAAGGCAAACACACTCCTCTTCGGTATCAGAACGAGAACTTATAGCCCGAGCGGGACATGCACGTCTAGCACTGAGGCTTTGTTCAGCAAACACTGGGCGGAATCATGCACTGGGAAATACTGGCAGTTAAATATACATATCCACCCACACACTGCAACCTCACGTCAAGTCCAATACGGTGTGACACTTCAATTCAGGCACTGCATATCCACTCTCACTCTCAGTGCAATAAGGCCAGCACTCACCCAATAGTCAATCCTTCCACTGTTATGTTGAATCAGCACTCAGACGATAAAGAGATGCAGATGACTTCTCACAGCGTGGAGAACAGCGTCTTCAATACTCTCTCACTCTCAGACGGAGATACCAGGATTTCAATGGTGACTCAGTTCACACTCCTATGTGACAGTTACACTCGTGATCAATACACTTCACAATTCTTTGTTCCACTCAGTGCAGGACATGCATTCACACAGATTCGATGTTTTATTACTTAACTTCCTCTCAGGAATGATGGCGTTCTCCAGTCTTGACTGTATCTTCCCACTTCTCCAACTTTCCATCCAGTTCACGTTTCCAGCGTGTATTCACACAAATCACCGTTGCACCCTTCAGCCAGCCAAATCCTCACAGCCCCCTCCAAAGATCCCAGCGAATTCAGCCACAGTCAAAGAAACTAATTCTCCCGGGGGAGTACCACACCCAATTCCCTTTTCCCTTTCCTTTTAAATGTTTCCTCCAGCCCTGAAGCCCTATCGCTGATCCTCAGTTCAATCGTCAGCACCTGTTACCACTTGCCTGATCAGCTGCCGCTGTCATGGCAACTGACAACAAGTGAACCAGCCCGGTGTGCCGGCGAAATCGTCCCGGGGGGAAACACACTCCTAGCGGAAATTGGTTCCGCTAGACTTGTCACCTTGTGACACTTATCTCGCCTCTATTTATATGTCCGTACTACGCTGACCTGTAGGTCAGAAATATCTGCAGCACTTATGTTGCATTAACCTATATCCAAAACATGATGACCCTGAAATTAAAAAGCAATTTTCAGTAGACTAATAACATGAATCAAACTCTTCCTGCTTCTGCCATCAGTTCAGATGTGTGCTAGTATTTACTAATAGGAATTTTAATTTGACTAAATTTACTGAGAATATTACTTGCCTTACCTGATTAAAACAATGAAAAAAATTAAATAAAAAAATAACTAGGGAATCACTAAAATGAGAGATTTATTCTGCTTTTATGATACACTCAAAATATTCCACAAGCAATAATTTAAATTTAATGATATTCAGAACAGAACAAGAATAAAAAACTATAAACAATAAATAACCGAAATAATTTAAAGCGAAAGTGAAAGTAAGCTGTGTTACTCTCTCATTCGAATCAAACTGTTTTAACATTTGCAATGTATTTGGATGCTAAACTATTCTTTATTATAGGCTTTGTACTTCACTCACGTTCCAATATCGACAGAAAAAACATCCACATTCAGACCAAAATAGACGACTTCCTGTTAGGCTGGCTTAAAACTTAGAGCACGAAAGTTGTTTGGCCCGATGAGGTGTATATGTGTACCGAGTTTCATATTATTACATGCAAGTGTGTTTGATTTATGGACCAAATGTTAATTTAATTAATAAACTAATTATATAAAACAATTGTCTATGCACTACAATTAAACTGGTTAAAGCTGCAGTCCGTAGCTTTTCCTCTTTGTCGCCATCTCTCTGTTCGAAATCTTTAACTGCAGTGATTCGCGGAATTATCATCTTTACGTGGGTTGTAAATCGGCATGAAACAGCGCGGATGAACACAGTGTTTTGAGGCGAGTGGTGCTGTCAGTCACCGCGCTGTGTGGATACTGTCATACAGAATCACAGATTCACTTTTTGAAAGTTTGACCAACATAAGAATTTTCATAAGTAAGTAACATCCATTTTTGTTCTGACCAACTAAGGGGGAAAAAGCATTCAACATGATAAGCGATCGTTAGATTTAATCAGCGCGATTTACAGCAACCGTGCAAATTATAGCCTACTTTGTTCTCAAATTGTTCATGTTAACAACATCACATCAGCATTGCGTGACTAATGCTAAATTTAATGTGTTTTATGGTTACCTGTGTAGTTCAGAATTCATATTCTCCATAATAGCAAAACGAGAAAGGCACAACAAAGGAAACTCCATAACTGTGTGAATTAAGAAAACGTACTGTTACACGATTTAACTATTGAAATGTCTTAACTTACTTGTTCAGCAGAAAAAAGCCGTCTCTTCTTCCGTTTTGAACCCCTTCAAAACACGGAGTTCACGCACTTTTCAAAAGCCCCGCCGATGTTTAAATCCTTGTGTTCGCATGAGACGGTTTCTTTCTCTTTCTCTAGCCACCTTAAATCCGAAGTACGAAGTCTTTTGGGTTTTATAACTGCTGAATCTCCAGTTGACACTGATGATTGTTGTTTGGATCTTTCTGGATGCCATAAGTTTAATTATGTAAAGTGCTGCGAGAAAAGCCTATACATCTAAACATCTCGTCACGCGCAGTATAGCCGGCTAGCCAAAACTCCTTTCCCGCGGAAACCCACCAGTACCACTGGAATTAAAATCATTATTACAAGCTAACCGTTTTGAATCTAGCTATGGCAAGCAGATAGTTTTGACCACTGGCTGAATAAGTTTTTTTATATATAATTATTTTGGATTATTTTTAACTTAAAAAAGCTACGGACTGCAGCTTTAAATGCCTTTACTTTATTAATAAAACTTATTTAAAATATACTTTATTAATAAAACTTATTTAAAAATACAAGGCTTAAGACATTTATTTTCTTTTTTAATGTAGGCCAAACCACACAGCAGTGAAATGGTTAATCTAGCCCCCCTCCCCCTTCCCCTACACACACACACACACACACACCCACAAGCACACACACACAGACAGGCACAGACACAGAGATATGCCAAGCCATTTTAACATTTAACAGCTAGACTGGATATGTGTTGCAGATATCTGTAATTCAGTATTGCCTAGTCAAAAAGAACATTTCAGATATCCGCAACTACATTCTTCCTATCCATAATTGTCATTTCAGATATCCACAAAGACATTCTTCCTAGGACAAATGACATCACTTTTGCCATTCATTTGTATGGGGTTTATCATTACAGATATCTACAATTCAGTTGGAGATATCCACTATGTGAATTACGGATATCTGCAACTGAATTGTAGATATCTGTAAATCCAGTTTGAGATATCTACAATTTGATTCTGACTAGTCATAACTCCAGTTCAAGATATCTTTAATTAACCTCAATTCAAGATATCTGCATGTTCCTTTTCAGATATCTTAAATTAAGTTTTGACTAGGCGAAATGAAGTTGTAGATATCTGTAACTGGAATTATGACTAGTCAAAATGGCGTTGTAGATATTTCAAACTGGAGTTAGGGATAGTCATAATTTAATTGTAGATATTTATTATCAAGTTATAGATATCTTGAAATTTATTTGGATTAGAGATATCTGAAATTTGAGAGATCTGTAACTTTCATTTTGCCTAGTCAAAATGTAATTACAGATATCTTGAATTAGAGTTTTGACAAGGCGAAATGACGTTGCAGATATCTGTATGCAAATTAGGCCCGCATCCCACTTTAGGCGGGAGCAGAGCATGTTTTTAATTATATTAGCTACTGTTTTAACCTGAAATCAATACCTACATGCTATCTTGATTTTTTAATGTTAAAAAATAAAATAAAAAACAAGAACTAATCTGAACTAAGAATTTTTTTACTCATCTAAGGAAGTTAATGTTATTGCACTGCCATGCCAAGAATAGCATGCATGTAAGCATCTTTATTAAAGTGAATTAGTGTGAATCTCTCTCATGCGTAAATCCTACATCAACAATAACCTACGGTAATTTTAAGCATGATCATAAACATAGAAATGCATGGCAAACATTGCATGTTGCCAATATTTTTGAGAAACCCACAGGCTAATGCTAATGAATACAATTTGTGTCATGCTGGAAACATTTTCTGGTGTTTTTCGATTACAGCCAATGCCATGACTGCTTCTTTCTTCTTCCATTCATAGAAATAAGGAAATTAACCCATGTCTTCTTTGATTATGGCAGGGAGGGGAAATTACGCATTCATGGATATCTAAAATAGAGCAACCTCATTCAAAATAATTTGCTCTAGTCATAATGACGTTTGAGATATCTTTTTTAACTTTCATTCTGTCTAGTCAAAACTGAATTACAGATATCTGCAATTGTCATTTAAGATGTGTGACGAGTTGAATGTCGTTTTCAATGACGTCATTGCAGATATCTGATGATATCTGTAATGATGATATCATTACAGATATCTTAAAAGATAATACAAACTATCCAAAATGTAATTACGACTAGTCAGAAAGACGTTGTTGATATCTACAATGTTAATTCCGGATAGTCAAACTTAGCTTTTAAATGTTAAAAGGGCTTGCCATACAGTGACGTAGGCTCAGAGAGAGGCTCACCATATTCAATCCAAAATATCTGACTTTCTGTTGGTCGGAGCTAATGACTGTAAATTAGAAAGTTATCCGACTCGAGGAGAACAATATACATACCGATTTTTGTAACTGTAGATAAAACTAATCCCCCCACTTTTGACAAAAGGTGGCGCTACTGAGCCCTCACCACGCCCATTTCTGAAACTTTGCACATGTCTACTGGCTAATAAATGTAATGTGTCTGTCGAGTTTTATGCAATTTCAAGCATGCTAAGAGTTTCAAAAGCGTCAAACAAGAATATTAAAGTTTGATGCGTTGCCATGGCAACAGTATCTAAGATATCAATAATCCTTTCACAGGTCTACATCTGGCGTGTGTCTACATTATACACATAAAGTTTGAAGCAAATCGGGTAAAAATAAGAGGGTGATTTCAAGGCATTTTGAAAGTGACACACTTCCTGCTGCCAGTTGGTGGCGCTATAACTTTGACTCACAATAGTCACATCCATGTGATCGGCCTCTTACAGCGAAGACACTGCTAAAGTTTCATCAAGATCAGTTACTGTATGCTGAAGTTATAACACACTTCCTGTTTCCATTATTCGCCATAAATTCGTTTCCTCGCCACGGCCAAACCGTTCGAGATATCAAAAACCCCCTGGCAATTTTTCATCCTCAATGTCTTGACTTCATGCACACCGAGTTTGGCGATGATTGAATAAATTCCCTAGGAGAAGTGTTTCAAATTCCTTAGCATGCGTTTCCAAACAACCCTAAATAGCCGACTTCCTGTTGGGCTGGCGTAAAACTTAGAGCGCGAAAGTTGTTCGGCCCGATGACATCTATATGTGTACCGAGTTTCAGATTATTACATGCAAGCGTGTTTGATATATGGACAAGTGTTCAAACCCCATTCCAGGGGGCGCTGTCGAGCCCCCCTGCCACGCCCGGGTACCAGCTTCAGCCCGGCCCTGATGGCTGCGGGTTCTGACCCATGTGCAAAGTTTCAAGAGTTTTCGAGCACGTTAAGGGCCCCAAAAGTGCCCGAAAGTTAAAAAAAAAAATATATATATATATAGCTGCGAGCAGCGATTGCGGGCCCAAGCCGGTGGCACCGCAACCCCGGAGCCTTTAGTTACCTAAAGGCACCGGAGTGGCGGTGCCGCCGGCTTTGGCCCTTCATCGCTGCTCGCAGCTATATTTATATATATATATATATATAAACAAGCCGGTGGCACTGCCACCCCGGTGCCTTTAGGGTTACTGTGCACGACGTGCAAAAACGTAACCCCGCTTTCACTGTCGCCCTACGGTCTCATGGATTTAACGGACACATGAAATAAGTACACAAGACCGAAAATTCATATGAAGTGTACCATTTTGGACAGGGCCTATGATCGTGAATCACAATAGCCACATATATGAGATCATTTAAATTTAGAATCATTTTTAATGTCATAGGATGTCATAGGTCAATCTGTTTTGCAGCACTTAAATGTGTAAATCCAGAAGCCCAGTATTTATCTGGAGGTCTTTGCCCTTTGCCTGTCAACCTGGTTTGTCTCTGCCTTTTCTGTTCTGCCCTGTTTGCCATTTCTTAATAAAAAGCTGCAAATGGATCCCCCTGGCCTGACCCTGCCTCGTTACAACACATATGCTGCATCTGCTCGCTATCTGCCGAACGGCTCTGGTAGTTCCGCTTCAGCACTGATGATGTTGTAGGAATAGTGCGCTCTGGTTGGTCTGGATTATTCAGGATTTTTTATTTTATACAGAAATAAGTTATTTATAATTTAGATGAGAATAAAGTTAGTGTTGATTAAAATGAAGGAAAACTATTCTGGCCTTGGTTATATTATAGTTTACTTTGTTAATACTGACACCTTGTGGTCACTTTAAGTAGTATGTCGCCTTTAATAATATATCAGCCATTTTGGATTTTAGAGCTCATGGTGCAGAGTGTAGAGATGCATCCACGTCCATCCTTCTTGTTTCGCTCTTGAAAAAGGCACAATCTGTAAGTTTAAAGACTAATCTAAGTGGTTAAATATGATTACATGTATTCTGATAGGTTATAGACATGTTTGAGACCGATTTACATGTGATATGTTAAATGTAACCCATGGCACATAATTGTGATGCTTGATTGTTTCTCCTTCTTAGTACAGCTATCTTCTAAGTTATGTAAAGGCGATTTATGTGCATCTTAAATGTTGTTTTGATCTATGTGAACTGAATGTAATATTGTAAGATATACTTTTTTGATATCATTGTTCATTTGTGTTACAGTTTCACAAATTGGGCTTCAGTAAAGAAAGTTTGACCCTGACAACTGTCTACGACTTTTACTAAGCCTTTGTTTAACTCGCTGCAAAAGCAAACACAGGCTGAGGGCAGAAGAAAAACAAATATATTGATCTGAAATATAGCACATAAATTTCAAATTAATTTAGGTTCAATTACCAAACATACAATCTTAATTTAATTTAAAGCAAACAATACATTTAAATACATTTAAATGATGACTAGTCAGAATGGCATTGTAGATATCTCAAACTGGAGTTAGGGATAGTCATAAACGGGCGAAACAGGGGTTCATGTAAGTTGTCTACAAACCGGAAGGTTGGTGGTTCAATCACCAGTTCCACCTGACCGAGTGTCGAGGTGTCCATGAGCAAGACACCTAACCCCAGCTGCTCCCGACGAGCTGGATGGCGCCTTGCATGGCTGACACCGCCGTCGGTGTGTGAATGGGTGAATGTGAGGCAATATGTAAAGAGCTTTGGTGGCCATTGGGTCTGTGAAAGCGCTATATAAATGCAGTCCATTTACCATTTAATTGTAGATATCTATTATCAAGTTATAGATATCTTGAAATTCATTTTGATTAGAGATATCTGAAATTTGATATCTGTAACTTTCATTTTATTGGGTTAGCTATGCGCACTGTGATTGGCTCATCGCGTTTGGGGGCGTGGCTTAGCCATAGGTCAATTACGTTACAGATGTCTTAAATGATAATACAAACTATCCAAAATATAATTACGACTTGTCAGAAAGACGTTGTTGATATCTACAATGTTAATTCCGGATAGTCAAACTTAGCTTTTAAATGTTAAAAGGGCTTGCCATACAGAGACATAGGCTCAGAGAGAGGCTCACCATATTCAAACCAAAATATCTGACTTCCTGTTGGTCGGAGCTAATGACTGTAAATTAGAAAGTTGTCCGGCTCGAGGAGAACAATATACAAAAATCGGTATGTATATTGTTCTCCTCGAGCCGGACAACTTTCTAATTCGACAGACACATTACATTTATTAGCCAGTAGACATGTGGAAAGTTTCAGAAACGGGCGTGGTGAGGGCTCAGTAGCGCCACCTTTTGTCAAAAGTGGGGGGATTAGTTTTATCTAATCCCCCCACTTTTGACAAAAGGTGGCGCTACTGAGCCCTCACCACGCCCGTTTCTGAAACTTTGCACATGTCTACTGGCTAATAAATGTAATGTGTCTGTCGAGTTTTATGCAATTTCAAGCATGCTAAGAGTCTCAAAAGCATCAAACAAGAATATTAAAGTTTGATGCGTTGCCACGGCAACAGTATCTAAGATATCAATAATATTTTCACAGGTCTACATCTGCCGTGTGTTTACATTATACACATAAAGTTTGAAGCAAATCGGGTAAAAATAAGAGGGTTATTTCAAAGCATTTTGAAAGTAACACACTTCCTGCTGCCAGTTGGTGGCGCTATAACTTTGACTCACAATAGTCACATCCATGTGACTGGCCTCTTACAACGAACACACTGCTGAAGTTTCACCAAGATCAGTTAATGTATAAAGAAGTTATAACACACTTCCTGTTTCTCTTTTCGCGCCATAATTTCATTTCCTCGCCATGGCCAAACCGTTCGAGATATCAAAAATCCCCTGGCAAATTTTCATCCTCAATGTCTTGACTTCATGTTGACCGAGTTTCGTGCCGTGTGTTTGAATTCTCTAGGAGGAGTATTTCAAATTCCATTGCATGCGTTTTCCAAACAACCCTAAATAGCCGACTTCTTGTTGGGCTGGGGTAAAAAGTAAAAGTATGAAGGATATATGAACCGATGAGGTCTATATGTGTACTGAGTTTCATATTATTACATGCAAACGTGTTTGATTTATGGACCAAGTTTTCGGACCCCGTTCCAGGGGGCGCTGTCGAGCCCCCCTGCCACGCCCGGGTACCAGCTTCAGTCCGGCCCTGATGGCCGCGGCTTCTGACCCGTGTGCAAAGTTTCAAGAGTTTTTGAGCATGTTAAGGGCCCCAAAAGTGCCTGAATAGTCGTTAGAATTTTTTTTTTTAAATGTATCCTAAGGAAAACAATAGGGCCTTCGCCTTTTCAAGGCTTGGGCCCTAAAAAAAGAAGAAAAAAAAAATCCTAAGGAAAACAATAGGGCTCTGCGCCCTTTCAGGGCTTGGGCCCTAATAATAATCCTAAGGAAAACAATAGGGCCTTCGCCTTTTCAAGGCTTGGGCCCTAATAAAGAATAAGAAGAATAGCAAATAATCCTAAGAAGAACAATAGGGCTTTGCGCCCTTTCAGGGCTTGGGCCCTAATAATAATCCTTAGGAAAACAATAGGGCCTTCGCCTTTTCAAGACTTGGGCCCTAATAAAGAAGAAGAATAGCAAATAATCCTAAGAAGAACAATAGGGCTCTGCGCCCTTTCAGGGCTTGGGCCCTAATAATAATAATAATCCTAAGGAAAACAATAGGGCCTTCGCCTTTTCAAGGCTTGGGCCCTAATAAATAATCCTTAGGAAAACAATAGGGCCTTCGCCTTTTCAAGGCTTGGGCCCTAATAAAAAAAAATGTCTATAACAGTATCATAATGTATTGTAGAATTATCAAGCACTTTTATTTTTTTTATTAACCCTCAGAGACCTAAGGGTATTTTTAGGGCCCAAGCCTTGAAAAGGCGAAGGCCCTATTGTTTTCCTTAGGATTATTATTATTATTATTATTATTATTATTAGGGCCCAAGCCCTAAAAGGGCGCAGAGCCCTATTGTTCTTCTAAGGATTATTAGGGCCCAAGCCCTAAAAGGGCGCAGAGCCCAATTGTTCTTCTAAGGATTATTAGGGCCCAAGCCTTGAAAAGGCGAAGGCCCTATTGTTTTCCTAAGGATTATTAGGGCCCAAGCCCAAAGGGCGAAGGCCCTATTGTTTTCCTTAGGATTATTTATTAGGGCCCAAGCCTTGAAAAGGCGAAGGCCCTATTGTTTTCCTTAGGATTATTATTATTATTATTATTATTATTATTATTATTTTATCGACTATTCGGGCACTTTTGGCAGCGAACAATATACAGCGCCCCCTGGAACGGGGTCCGAAAACTTGGTCCATAAATCAAACACGCTTCCATGTAATAATATCAAACTCGGTACACATATAGATCTCATCGGTTCATATATCCTTTGTACTTTTACTTTTTTCCCCAGCCCAACAGGAAGTCGGCTATTATGGTTTGTTTGGAAGCGTATGCCCCTGGAATTCGATATACTCCTCCTAGAGAATTCAACCAATCGCAAGGAAACTCGGTCAGCATGATGTCAAGACATTGAGGATGAAAAATTGCCAGGGGATTTTTCATATCTCGAACGGTTTGGCCGTGGCGAGGAAACAAATTTATGGCGAATAATGGAAACAGGAAGTGTGTTATAACTTCTGCATACATTAACTGATCTTGATGAAACTTCAACAGTATGTTCGCTGTAAGAGGCCGATCACATGGATGTGACTATTGTGAGTCAAAGTTATAGCGCCACCAACTGGCAGCAGGAAGTGTGTCACTTTCTAAATGCTTTTGACAAAAGTGGGGGGGTTAGTTTTATCTACAGTTACAAAACTCAGCGTGTATATTCTTCTCCTCAAGCCAAACAACTTTCTAATTTAAAGTAATTAGCTCCGACCCTCAGAAAGTCAGATATTGTGGTTTGAATAGGGTCATTTTCTCTCTCTCTCTCTCTGAGCCAATATGGCAAGCCGCTTTAACATTTAATCATTTTAACCTACTAGTCTCTATTTTCATGCTACTAGTACTTATTTTTAGATACTAGTATCTATTCCATTAAGTACTGGTACTTATTCATTAGCGACTAGTGCTTATTCTTTAGTACTAGTGCCTATTCTTTAGATACTAGTGCTTATTCTTTAGATATTCTTTTGAATACGTATTAGTAGCTAATGAATAAGTACTGGTATCTATTTAATAGGTACTAGTATCTAATGACTTAGTACTAGTATTTATTGAATAAATACTAGTATCTATTAATAGGTACTAGTATCTAAAAGGTCATTTTCTCTTTCTCTCTCTCTGAGCCAATATGGCAAGCCGTTTTAACATTTAATCATTTTAACCTACTAGTCTCTATTTTCATGCTACTAGTACTTATTTTTTAGATACTAGTATCTATTCCATTAAGTACTAGTACTTATTCATTAGCGACTAGTGCTTATTCTGTTTAGAATATTCAAAGTGCTTATTCAATTTTTTTGCTTATTTATATTTTCAGAGCAGAAAATCCGATTTTTCTGCTTATTCAATATTGCATCTAAAAATGTTAGTGACTTGACGTGTGTGTGTGTGTGAGAGAGAGATGTGTCTGTTACAGTGACAAGAGTTTAACCCTTTAAGGCCTTGTCTTTTTGGATATATATTTTTTTTATTAAAAAAAATGTGCATACAACCCATATATTTTAAATGTATTGTTTGCTTTAAATTAAATTAAGATTGTATGTTTGGTAATTGAACCTAAATAAATTTTAAATTAATGTGCTATATTTCAGATCAATATATTTGTTTTCCTTCATTTTAATCAACACTAACTTTATTCTCATCTGAATTATAAAGAATTTATTTCTGTATAAAATAAAAAATCCCGAATAATCCAGACCAACCAGAGCGCACTATTTCTACAACATCATCAGTGCTGAAGCGAAACTACCAGAGCCGTTCGGCAGATAGCAAGCAGATATTTTGTGTCACGTCGTGCACAATAACCCTAAAGGCACCAGGGTGGCGGTGCCACCGGCTTTATATATATATATATATATATATATATATATATATATATATATATATATATATATATATATATATATATATATATATATATATAATATAGCTGCGAGCAGCGATGAAGGGCCCAAGCCGGCGGCACCGCCACCCTGGTGCCTTTAGGTAACTAAAGGCACCGGGGTTGCGGTGCCACCGGCTTGGGCCCGTAATCGCTGCTCGCAGCTATATTTATATATATATATATTTATTAGGGCCCAAGCCCAAAGGGCGAAGGCCCTATTGTTTTCCTTAGGATTATTTATTATTATTATTATTCTTATAATTTTTTTACTACCTTTTGGACACTTTTGGAGGCCTTAACATGCTCAAAAACTCCTGAAACTTTGCACACATGTCAGAACCCGCGGCCATCAGGGCCGGGCTGAAGATGGTACCCGGGCGTGGCAGGGGGGCTCGACAGCGCCCCCTGGAACGGGGTCCGAAAACATGGTCCATAAATCAAACACGCTTGCATGTAATAATATGAAACTCGGTACACATGTAGATCTCCTCGTTTCATATATACTTCACACTCTTACTTTTTACCCCAGCCCAACAGGAAGTCGGCTATTTAGGGTTGTTGGTAAAACACACGCAATGGAATGTGAAATACTCCTCCTAGAGAATTCAAACAAACGGCACGAAACTCGGTCAGCATGAAGTCAAGACATTGAGGATGAAAGTTTGTGAGGGGATTTTTGATATCTCGAACGGTTTGGCCGTGGCGAGGAAACAAAATTATGGCGAGAAACGTGAAACAGGAAGTGTGTCATAACTACTGCATACATTAACTGATCTTGATGAAACTTCAACAGTGTGTTCGTTGTAAGAGCCCGATCACATGGATGTGACTATTGTGAGTCAAAGTTATAGCGCCACCAACTGGCAGCAGGAAGTGTGTCACTTCCTAAATGCTTTGAAATCACCCTCTTATTTTTACCCGATTTGCTTCAAACTTTATGTGTATAATGTAAACACACGGCAGATGTAGACCTGTGAAAGGATTATTGATATCTTAGATACTGTTGCCGTGGCAACACATCAAACTTTAATATTCTTGTTTGATGCTTTTGAGACTCTTAGCATGCTTGAAATTGCATGAAACTCGACAGACACAGGTATGCATATGGTTCAGATCAAGCCGGACAACTTTCTAATTAACTGTCATTAGCTCAGACCAAGAGGAAGTTAGATATTTTGGTTTGAATGTGGATGTTTCTGAGAATTTTCTCTCCCTCTCTCTCTGACAGAGAGAATGCACCCTGCCATTCGTGTGTGTCTGTGTCTGTGTGGGGAGGGGGGGAGGGGCTCTTTTAGTTTAAACACAAAATTATACATAGGGCCATACTGCCCTCTTGTGTCCAAAATTATATTTATATATACATTATACATATATTTGGTATGTGACTGAGGACCGAGAGCTTTTAAATACGGGACATTGATAATGGCCACGTGCAGAGCGCTCGAGGGAATTCCTATGGAAGTAGGAATGAACTAAAAAACGTTCGCTCAGCTCTGCTCGCTCGTCGCCATGGACGCGCACCGTTATGAATGCCAGTGCAGCCGCATACTTTTTAGTGTCACTTTAAAATTAGTGCAATAACGGGGCCGATTGCTTAAATTGTGAGTTCAATAGTCTATTATTTTTCACGGAAAACACAACAACAAAAGAGTACAATGATAGATTCGCTTAATTAGGGGCTTTTACATAAAATAGCCTATTCCGTCATCATCTTTTCAGTCAGCTCTTCACTCTCGTGATTAATGAAATTTGACTCCTGTTGCTGATATTTGCTGCAACTTTCGTTCCGCTCACAATTTAGTAAGCAAACACGCTTCAAATGTGTTTTTATTTTATTTTTGTGTATATATATGTGTGTGTATATATATGTGTGTAGCTATATATATAGCTTATGTTTCAAATATGAGTTAATTAACAATCGTTGGAAAGAATGATACTTTTAATATCACTAAACCGTCATTAGGTGTCGCCAGGCGACCGTCTTAATGAGCGAGTCATTGATTCATTCGTTCAAACGATTCGTTCGAACGGCTGAGTCATTCATGAATGAGACAGATTATGGATTGGTCGTTGAATCTTTGAGTCAACCGATTCGTTCAAAATGCTGAATCATTCAGTAATGAGAACGCGTTGCTGTGAGATGCTCGATGGTTCTGCTGTGATCTTTGTTTAACTATTTTCGCTGCTGAAACAGAAAAAAAAGTCAATATTGCATCTAAAATGTAAGTGATTTGACGTGTGTGTGTGTGTGTGATTGTGTCTGTTGTTACAGTGATTGTTTAACCCTTGTTAAAGTTTAGGCCTTGTCTTTTTGGATATATATCTTTTTATATAAAAAAAAAATAGCATACAACCCATGTATTTTAAATGTATTGTTTGCTTTAAATTACATTGAGATTTGTATGTTTGGTAATTGAACCTGAATGAATTATAAATGAATGTGCTATATTTCAGATCATATATTTGTTTTCCTTAAAATTTGAACTAACACTAACTTTATTCTCATCTGAATGATAGATTATTTATTTATGTATAAAATAAAAACACATTTGATTTTTCTTTTTTAATCAATGTAGAATGTGTAACTGAAAAAATAAACAGATTAGGGCTCTGATCGAGGACAATAAATGAAAACCAATGCAATATGATGAATGTCCAAAAGATTTTTTTTGCTTTTAAACTATGTGTGTGTGTGTGTGTGTGTGTGTGTGTGTGTGTGTGTGTGTGTGTGTGTGTGTGTGTAAGAGATTTCGGTTGGGTGACAGTTGTAGTTTACAGTTTGACAAAAGCACAATGTTGTGTTTTATTGCGATTGTACACAAATATAAGTAAACACTTTGCAGTTTGAATAATGTCCTGTATGAACAAAAGGACGGGGTATGTTTTTATGTCTACATTGTTCAATCACGCCTCACACACACACACACACACACACACCAACTATTTTTCTAATCAGATCAGGCAAGTAATATTCTGTCTTGGCACACTTCATATAACTTTCAAACTTGTGTACTTATTTCATGTGTGCATTAAGTCCATGAGACCGTAGGGTGTCTCATTTTTCATTTTAGGTTTCAGAAGGTTGCTCACGCATACTTTGTGGTTGATATGTGCCCTCAATGCACACTTTTGCAGAGCCCACACCAATGCAAGCTCTACAGCACACATCTTCTCAAAGGTCAAAGCGGAGTTACGATATTGCCCGTCATGCACAGTAACCCTAAAGGCACCGGGGTGGCGGTGCCACCGGCTTGTTTATATATATATATATATATATATATATATATATATATAAATATAGCTGCGAGCAGCGATGAAGGGCCAAAGCCGGCGGCACCGCCACTCCGGTGCCTTTAGGTAACTAAAGGCACCGGGGTTGCGGTGCCACCGGCTTGGGCCCGTAATCGCTGCTCGCAGCTATATTTCTTCTTCTTATTATTTTTTTACTACCTTTTGGACACTTTTGGAGGCCTTAACATGCTCAAAAACTCCTGAAACTTTGCACACATGTCAGAACCCGCGGCCATCAGGGCCGGGCTGAAGATGGTACCCGGGCGTGGCAGGGGGGCTCGACAGCGCCCCCTGGAACGGGGTCCGAAAACATGGTCCATAAATCAAACACGCTTGCATGTAATAATATGAAACTCGGTACACATGTAGGTCTCCTCGTTTCATATATACTTCACACTCTTACTTTTTACCCCAGCCCAACAGAAAGTCGGCTATTTAGGGTTGTTGGTAAAACACACGCAATGGAATGTGAAATACTCCTCCTAGAGAATTCAAACAAACGGCACGAAACTCGGTCAGCATGAAGTCAAGACATTGAGGATGAAAGTTTGCGAGGGGATTTTTGATATCTCGAACGGTTTGGCCGTGGCGAGGAAACAAAATTATGGCGAGAAACGTGAAACAGGAAGTGTGTCATAACTACTGCATACATTAACTGATCTTGATGAAACTTCAACAGTGTGTTCGTTGTAAGAGCCCGATCACATGGATGTGACTATTGTGAGTCAAAGTTATAGCGCCACCAACTGGCAGCAGGAAGTGTGTCACTTCCTAAATGCTTTGAAATCACCCTCTTATTTTTACCCGATTTGCTTCAAACTTTATGTGTATAATGTAAACACACGGCAGATGTAGACCTGTGAAAGGATTATTGATATCTTAGATACTGTTGCCGTGGCAACACATCAAACTTTAATATTCTTGTTTGATGCTTTTGAGACTCTTAGCATGCTTGAAATTGCATGAAACTCGACAGACACAGGTATGCATATGGTTCAGATCAAGCCGGACAACTTTCTAATTAACTGTCATTAGCTCAGACCAAGAGGAAGTTAGATATTTTGGTTTGAATGTGGATGTTTCTGAGAATTTTCTCTCCCTCTCCCTCTGACAGAGAGAATGCACCCTGCCATTCGTGTGTGTCTGTGTCTGTGTCTGTGTGGGGAGGGGGGGAGGGGCTCTTTTAGTTTAAACACAAAATTATACATAGGGCCATACTGCCCTCTTGTGTCCAAAATTATATTTATATATACATTATACATATATTTGGTATGTGACTGAGGACCGAGAGCTTTTAAATACGGGACATTGATAATGGCCACGTGCAGAGCGCTCGAGGGAATTCCTATGGAAGTTCAGCTCGCTCATCGCCGTGGACGCGCACCGTTATGAATGCCCGTGCAGCCGTTAGTTTCATTTTAAAATTAGGCCTTTTCTGGGGCCGATTGCTTGAATTGTGAGTTCAATAGCCTATTATTCTTCATGGAAACCACAACAACAAAAGAGTATAAAAGTTTGGTGTGAACGCAGCATAATGAACAAGCTGCGATCTCAAGATTGCAATGCTGGAGTGTGTGTGTGTGTGTGTGTGCGTATGAGAGAGAGGCGCGGGTGAACTGTGTGTGTGTGTCTGTGTGGGGAGGGGCTCTTCGAGTGATAGTTATTATACAAAATTATACATAGGGCCATACTGCCCTCTTGTGTCCAAAATGATATTTATACATATATTTGGCAAGCATGTGACTGAGGACCGAGAGCTTTTAAATACGGACGTCCACACGGACATTGATAAGGGTTGCGCTTGCAGAGCGCTTGAGGGAATTCCTATGGAAGTAGGAATGAACTAAAAAACGTTCGCTCTGTTCTGCTCGCTCGTCGCCATGGACGCGCACCATTATGAATGCCAGTGCAGCCGCATACTTTTTAGTGTCACTTTAAAATTAGTGCAATAACGGGGCCGATTGCTTGAATTGTGAGTTCAAAAGTCTATTATTTTTCACGGAAAACACAACAACAAAAGAGTACAATGATAGATTCGCTTAAATAGGGGCTTTTACATAAAATAGCCTATTCCGTCATCATCTTTTCACTCAGCTCTTCACTCTCGTGATTAATGAAATTTGACTCCTGTTGCTGATATTTGCTGCAACTTTCGTTCCGCTCACAATTTAGTAAGCAAACACGCTTCAAATGTGTTTTTATTTTATTTTTGTGTATATATATGTGTGTGTATATATATGTGTATATATATATATACATATATATATATATATATAGCTTATGTTTCAAATATGAGTTAATTAACAATCGTTGGAAAGAATGATACTTTTAATATCACTAAACCGTCATTAGGTGTCGCCAGGCGACCGTCTTAATGAGCGAGTCATTGATTCATTCGTTCAAACGATTCGTTCGAACGGCTGAGTCATTCATGAATGAGACAGATTATGGATTGGTCGTTGAATCTTTGAGTCAACCGATTCGTTCAAAATGCTGAATCATTCAGTAATGAGAACGCGTTGCTGTGAGATGCTCGATGGTTCTGCTGTGATCTTTGTTTAACTATTTTCGCTGCTGAAACAGAAAAAAAAGTCAATATTGCATCTAAAATGTAAGTGATTTGACGTGTGTGTGTGTGTGTGTGTGTGTGTGTGATTGTGTCTGTTACAGTGATTGTTTAACCCTTGTTAAAGTTTAGGCCTTGTCTTTTTGGATATATATCTTTTTATATAAAAAAAAATAGCATACAACCCATGTATTTTAAATGTATTGTTTGCTTTAAATTACATTAAGATTGTATGTTTGGTAATTGAACCTGAATGAATTATAAATGAATGTGCTATATTTCAGATCATATATTTGTTTTCCTTAAAATTTGAACTAACACTTACTTTATTCTCATCTGAATGATAGATTATTTATTTATGTATAAAATAAAAACACATTTGATTTTTCTTTTTTAATCAATGTAGAATGTGTAACTGAAAAAATAAACAGATTAGGGCTCTGATCGAGGACAATAAATGAAAACCAATGCAATATGATGAATGTCCAAAAGATTTTTTTTGCTTTTAAACTATGTGTGTGTGTGTGTGTGTGTGTGTGTGTGTGTGTGTGTGTGTGTGTGTGTGTGTGTGTGTGTGTGTGTGTGTGTGTGTGTGTGTGTGTGTGTGTGTGTGTGTGTAAGAGATTTCGGTTGGGTGACAGTTGTAGTTTACGGTTTGACAAAAGCACAATGTTGTGTTTTATTGTGATTGTACACAAATATAAGTAAACACTTTGCAGTTTGAATAATGTCCTGTATGAACAAAAGGACGGGGTATGTTTTTATGTCTACATTGTTCAATCACGCCTCACACACACACACACACACACACACACACACCAACTATTTTTCTAATCAGATCAGGCAAGTAATATTCTGTCTTGGCACACTTCATATAACTTTCAAACTTGTGTACTTATTTCATGTGTGCATTAAGTCCATGAGACCGTAGGGTGTCTCATTTTTCATTTTAGGTTTCAGAAGGTTGCTCACGCATACTTTGTGGTTGATATGTGCCCTCAATGCACACTTTTGCAGAGCCCACACCAATGCAAGCTCTACAGCACACATCTTCTCAAAGGTCAAAGCGGAGTTACGATATTGCCCGTCATGCACAGTAACCCTAAAGGCACCGGGGTGGCGGTGCCACCGGCTTGTTTATATATATATATATATATATATATATATAAATATAGCTGCGAGCAGCGATGAAGGGCCAAAGCCGGCGGCACCGCCACTCCGGTGCCTTTAGGTAACTAAAGGCACCGGGGTTGCGGTGCCACCGGCTTGGGCCCGTAATCGCTGCTCGCAGCTATATTTATATATATTTTATTATTATTATTCTTTTTCTATCAACCTTTCGGGCACTTTTGGGGCTCTTAACGTGCTCGAAAACTCTTGAAACTTTGCACACGGGTCAGAACCCGCGGCCATCAGGGCCGGGCTGAAGCTGGTACCCGGGCGTGGCAGGGGGGCTCGACAGCGCCCCCTTGAACAGTCTGAAAACTGCTCCGAAAACTGGGTCTATAAATCAAACACGCTTGCATGTAATAATTTGAAACTCGGTACACATATAGATCTCATCGGTTCATATATCCTTCGTGCATTTACTTTTTACGCCAGCCCAACAGGAAGTCGGCTATTTAGGGTTGTTTGGAAACGCATGATCTGGCATTTGAAACACTTCTCCTAGGGAATTCATTCAATCATCGCCAAACTCGGTGTGCATGAAGTCAAGACATTGAGGATCCCAAATTGCGAACGGATTTTTGATATCTCAAACGGTGTGGCCGTGGCGAGGAAACGAATTTATGGCGAATAATGGAAACAGGAAGTGTGTTATAACTTCAGCATACATTGACTGATCTTGATGAAACTTCAGCAGTGTGTTCGCTGTAAGAGGCCGATCACATGGATGTGACTATTGTGAGTCAAAGTTATAGCGCCACCAACTGGCAGCAGGAAGTGTGTCACTTTCAAAATGCTTTGAAAGCACAATCTTATTTTTACCCGATTTGCTTCAAACTTCACTACTATAATGTAAACACACGCCAGATGTAGACCTGTGAATGGATTCTTGATATCTTAGATACTGTTGCCATGGCAACGCATCAAACTTTAATATTCTTTTTTTATGCTTTTGAGACTCTTAGCATGCCTGAAATTGCTTGAAATTGCATGAAACTCGACAGACAGATCACATTTATTAGCCAGTAGACATGTGCAAAGTTTCAGAAACGGGCGTGGTGCAGGGACTCAGTAGCGCCACCTTTTGTCAAAAGTGGGAGGTTAGTTTTATAGTTTTACCTACAATCATAAAAATCGGTACGTAAATTGTTCGGATCAAGCCAAACAACTTTCTAATTTACAGTCATTAGCTTGGACCAACACGAAGTCAGATATTTTAGTTTGAATGTGGTTGTTTTCGAGCATTTTCTCTCCCTCTGTCTCTCTCTGACAGAGAGAATGCACCCACAAAATCATACATAGGGGCATACTGCCCTCTTGTGCCCAAAATTATATTTATATATACATATATTTGGTATGTGACTGAGGACCTACAGCTTTTAAATACGGACGTCCACATTGATAATGGTGGCACTTGCAGAGCGCTCGAATGAATTCCTATGGAAGTAGAAATTAACTAAACGTTCGATCTGTTCTGCTCGCTCGTCGCCATGGACGCGCACCATTATGAATGCCAGAGCAGCCGCATACTTTTTAGTGTCACTTTAAAATTAGTGCAATAACGGGGCCGATTGCTTGAATTGTGAGTTCAATAGTCTATTATTTTTCACGGAAAACACAACAACAAAAGAGTACAATGAAAGATTCGCCTAAATAGGGGCTTTTACATAAAATAGCCTATTCCGTCATCATCTTTTTAGTCAGCTCTTCACTCTCGTGATTAATGAAATTTGACTCCTGTTGCTGATATTTGCTGCAACTTTCGTTCAGCTCACAATTTAGTAAGCAAACACGCTTCAAATGTGTTTTTATTTTATTTTTGTGTATATATATGTGTGTGTATATATATATATATATATAGCTTATGTTTCAAATATGAGTTAATTCACAATCGTTGGAAAGAATGATACTTTTAATATCACTAAACCGTCATTAGGTGTCGCCAGGCGACCGTCTTAATGAGCGAGTCATTGATTCATTCGTTCAAACGATTCGTTCGAACGGCTGAGTCATTCATGAATGAGACAGATTATGGATTGGTCGTTGAATCTTTGAGTCAACCGATTCGTTCAAAATGCTGAATCATTCAGTAATGAGAACGCGTTGCTGTGAGATGCTCGATGGTTCTGCTGTGATCTTTGTTTAACTATTTTCGCTGCTGAAACAGAAAAAAAAGTCAATATTGCATCTAAAATGTAAGTGATTTGACGTGTGTGTGTGTGTGTGTGTGTGTGTGTGTGTGATTGTGTCTGTTACAGTGATTGTTTAACCCTTGTTAAAGTTTAGGCCTTGTATTTTTGGATATATATCTTTTTATATTAAAAAAATAGCATACAACCCATTTATTTTAAATGTAGTGTTTGCTTTAAATTACATTAAGATTGTATGTTTGGTAATTGAACCTGAATGAATTTTAAATTAATGTGCTATATTTCAGATCATATATTTGTTTTCCTTAAAATTTGAACTAACACTAACTTTATTCTCATCTGAATGATAGATTATTTATTTATGCATAAAATAAAAACACATTTGATTTTTCTTTTTTAATCAATGTAGAATGTGTAACTGAAAAAATAAACAGATTAGGGCTCTGTTCGAGGACAATAAATGAAAACCAATGCAATATGATGAATGTCCAAAAGATTTTTTTGCTTTTAAACTATGTGTGTGTGTGTGTGTGTGTGTGTGTGTAAGAGATTTTGGTTGGGTGACAGTTGTAGTTTACAGTTTGACAAAAGCACAATGTTGTGTTTTATTGCGATTGTACACAAATATAAGTAAACACTTTGCAGTTTGAATAATGTCCTGTATGAACAAAAGGACGGAGTATGTTTTTATGTCTACATTGTTCAATCACGCCTCACACACACAAACACTATTTTTCTAATCAGATCAGGCAAGTAATATTCTGTCTTGTCTCTTAAAAAAACAATATATATATATTTATGTATATATATATTTATGTGTATGTATATATATATATATATATATATATGTGTGTGTATATATATATATATATATATGTGTGTGTGTGTATATATATGTGTGTATATATATATATATATATATATATATAAAAATATAGCTGCGAGCAGCGATGAAAGGGCCAAAGTCGGCGGCACCGCCACCCCGGTGCCTTTAGGTAACTAAAGGCACCGGGGTTGCGGTGCCACCGGCTTGGGCCCGTCATCGCTGCTCGCAGCTATATTTTATTATTATTTTTTATCAACCTTTCGGGCACTTTTGGGGCCCTTAACGTGCTCAAAAACTCTTGAAACTTTGCACACTGGTCAGAACCCGCAACCATCAGGGCCGGGCTGAAGATGGTACCCGGGCGTGGCAGGGGGGCTCGACAGCGCCCCCTTGAACAGGGTCCGAAACCTTGGTCCATAAATCAAACATGCTTGCATGTAATAATATGAAACTCGGTACACATATAGATCTCATCGGTTCATATATCCTTCGTGCATTTACTTTTTACGCCAGCCAAACAGGAAGTCGGCTATTTTAGGTTGTTTGGAAACGCATGCAATGGAATTCGAAACACTTCTCCTAGGAAATTCGTCCAATCGCCACCAAACTCGGTGTGCATGAAGTCAAGCAATTGAGGATGAAAAATTGCCAGCGGATTTTTGATATCTCGAACGGTTTGGCCGTGGCGAGGAAACGAAATGATGGCGAATAATGGAAACAGGAAGTGTGTTATAACTTCTTCATACATTAACTGATCTTGATGAAACTTCAGTAGTGTGTTCGTCGTAAGAGGCCGATCACATGGATGTGACTATTGTGAGTTAAAGTTATAGCGCCACCAACTGGCAGAAGGAAGTGTGTCACTTTCAAAATGCTTCGAAATCACCCTCTTATTTTAACCCGATTTGCTTCAAACTTCACTACTATAATGTAAACACACGGCAGATGTAGACCTGTGAATGGATTCTTGATATCTTAGATACTGTTGTCGTGGCAACGCATCAAACTTTAATATTCTTTTTTTATGCTTTTGAGACTCTTAGCATACTTGAAATTGCATGAAACTCGACAGACACATCACATTTATTAGCCAGTAGATATGTGCAAAGTTTCAGAAATGGGCGTGGTGAGGGGCTCAGTAGCGCCACCTTTTGTCAAAAGTGGGGGGATTAATTTTATCTACAGTAATAAAAATCGGTATGTGTATTGTTCTCCTCGAGCCAGACAACTTTCTAATTTACACTCAATAGCTCCAACCAACAGGAAGTCAGATATTTTGGTTTGAAAATTGTCATTTTATGTCTCTCTCTCTCTGAGCCTACGTCTATGTGTGTGTGTGTCTGTGAGTGTGGGGAGGGGGAGGGGGGCTAGATTAACCATTTGACTGCTGTGTGGTTTGGCCTGCATTAAAAAAGAAAATAAATGTCTTACGCCTTGTATTTTTTAAATAAGTTGTATTAATAAGTAAAGGCATATAACCAGTTGAATTGTAGTGCATTGAAAATAGTTTTATATAATTAGTTTATTAATTAAATTAACTTGGTCAGAAAATTTGGTCCATAAATCAAACACACTTGCATGTAATATTATGAAACTCTGTACACATATAGATCTCATCGGGCCAAACAACTTTAAGCCAGCCCAACAGGAAGTGGGCTATTTTGGTCTTAATGTGGATGTTTTGCAAAACCAGGCTCTACATTTTTACCCACTCCTCTTAAGTGGTTTATTTTATTCCCACCAAACTTTTTCAACATGATGAAAATACATTAAAGAAGCATAATTGTGAATATCTATTGAATATCTCTAATTGTTTTGCTATGGCGAGGGATTAAAGTCATGTAAAAAAAAATAAACACTAAAAGCCTCATATCTTCTAAAAATTTAATTATACACCATTTATTTCTAGATAAAATTATACAAATATCAGAACTAAACCCATTTTATTCTTGTTTTCAATTTAAGAATAATGTACAAGTTTAAAAACAGCCAGGATGCACTATTCAGTTAAAAAATAAATATATCAAATAATAGGCAAGGCAAGGCAAGGCAAGTTTATTTATATAGCACATTTCATACACAATGGTAATTCAAGGTGCTTTACATAGAAAAATCAAAAGAAATAGGAATAATTAAAACAGTTAAGAATAAAGAGATTAAAATAATCAAAAGAAATAAGAATAATTAAAACAGTTTAGAATAAAAAATTAAATAAAATACAGTACAAACAGTCGGACACAGTGGCACAGTGCTCATTCAGTAAATGCATAGCTAAACAGATGTGTTTTGAGTCTGGATTTGAATGTGACTACTGTAGGAGCACATCTGATCTCCTCTGGAAGCTGGTTCCAGCTGCGGCTGGCACAATAGCTAAAAGCAGACTCTCCTTGCTTAGAGTGAACCCTTGGTATTTCTAGCTGATGTGATCCTAATGATCTGAGTGATCTGTTGGGTTTATATTCAGTGAGCAAATCTGCAATGTATTTAGGTCCTAGGCCATTAAATGATTTATATACCAGTAATAATACTTTAAAATAAATCCTAAATGTAACTGGGAGCCAGTGTAAAGACCTGAGGACTGGTGTGATGTGTTCATATTTTCTGGTTCTGCTCAGGATCCTGGCAGCAGCGTTCTGTATGAGCTGCAACTGTCTTATGGTCTTTTTAGGAAGGCCAGTGAGGAGTCCATTACAATAATCCACCCTGCTGGTGATGAAAGCATGCACAAGTTTCTCTAAGTCTTGACTGGAAACAAAGCATCTAATTCTTGCAATATTTTTCAGATGATAGTATGCTGATTTAGTTATTGATTTGACATGACTACTGAAACTAAGGTCTGACTCTAGAGACACACCAAGATTCCTGACTTGATTTTTAGTTGTTAGACCCCTAGCGTCAAGGTATGCATTCACCTTGAGAACTTCATCTTTGTTTCCAAACGCAATGACTTCAGTTTTGTCTTTGTTTAACTGAAGAAAGTTTTGGCACATCCAACTGTTTACTTCATCAATGCATTGGCACAGGGAGTCGATGGGGCTGTAATCGTTAGGCGATAGGGCTAAGTAGAGCTGTGTGTCGTCTGCATAGCTGTGGTAAGAGATTTTGTTCTTTCTCATTATTTGGCTCATTGGGAGCATATACAGGTTGAATAGGAGTGGTGCAAGAATTGAGCCTTGAGGGACTCCGCATGTCATGGATGTCCACTCAGACTTATGGTCTCCTATACTCACATAATAACCTCTCCCTTCTAAGTATGACCTGAACCATTTTAGGACTATCCCAGAAAGCCCCACCCAGTTTTCCAGCCTGTCAAGAAGTATGTCGTGATCGACAGTGTCAAATGCAGCACTGAGGTCGAGTAGTACCAGCACTGATAATTTCCCTGTATCAGTATTTAAGCGAATATCATTTATTATCTTTATGAGCGCTGTCTCTGTGCTGTGATGCGATCTGAAACCAGATTGAAAATTGTCAAAGTATCCATTCAAGCTTAAGAATTTGTTCAGCTGATTGAAGACAACTTTTTCAATGATCTTGCCTATGAAAGGAAGATTTGAGATCGGTCTATAGTTGCTTAATATGGTCTTATCCAGATTGCTCTTTTTCAGGAGGGGCTTGACAACTGCAGTTTTCAGGGAGTTTGGAAAATTCCCAGAGAGAAGTGAGGCATTTACCACTTCTAGGAGATCTGCTTCTAAACAGTTTAACACACTTTTGAAGAAAGATGTGGGAAGTGCGTCAAGGGCGCAGGTTGATGTTTTAAGGTGCTGTACGGTTTCTTCTAAAATTTTGCCATCAATTTCTTCAAAATCAGACATAGTAGCTACTTTCTGCGGTTGTGGTCTGATCTGTCTGACCCCAGTGCGGCTCAATGATGTGCTGATCACCTTTCTGATATTATTGATTTTCTCAGAGAAGAAAGAAGCAAACTCCCTGCACTTGCTGTCTGAAAGCAATTCATTGGGAATCTGGCTTGGGGGGTTTGTCAGTCTCTCTACAGTAGCAAAAAGAGTGCGTGTGTTGTTTAAGTTGCTGTTTATAATATTTGAGAAGAAAGTCTGTCTAGCTTTGCCTAGTTCCATATTAAAAGCATGGATGGTGTCTTTGTAGATGTTATAATGGACTACAAGTTTTGTCTTCCGCCACAGGCGCTCTGTTTTTCTGCATTGTCTTTTCATATTTTGCACAGCTGTTGAGTTTCTCCAAGGTGCTTTTTGTCTACCACTCTTCCTGACTTTCACAGGAGCAATATCATCAATTACACTTTTAACTTTTGAGTTAAAACAATCAAGGAGAAAATCAACAGAGTCAGCAGATATGCTTGGTGTTGAAGATATAGCCTTCATAAATAGTACACTAGTGTTCTCATTTATGCATCTCTTCTTGACAGACACAGATCTAGTACATAGGGCTATACTGCCCTCTTGTGTTCAAAATCAGGTAGGCCTGTTGTATTTAAATATAGGTAGCTGCTATGTGACTCCGAGAATTTTTTCTCACCGGTTATTTGACGTGTAACACCGGGGGCTTTTATATCGCTAAGTTAAAAGTGAAAGTAAAGTAAGGACATTTATAGTGGTGGCGCTCGCAGTGCGCTCGAATGAATTTCTATGGAAGTAGAAATTAAAAAACGTTCGCTCTGTTCTGCTCGCTCGTCGCCATGGACGCACCGTAATGAATGCCACTGCAGCCGCATACTTTTTAGTGTCACTTTAAAATTAGTGCAATATCGGGGGCCAATTGCTTGAAATGTGAGTTCAATAGTCTATTATTTTTCACGGAAAACACAACAACAAAAGAGTACAATGATAGATTCGCTTAAATAGGCGCTTTTACATAAAATAGCCTATTCCGTCATCATCTTTTCAGTCAGCTCTTCACTCTCGTGATTAATGAAATTTGACTCCTGTTGCTGATATTTGCTGCAACTTTCGTTCTGCTCACAATTTAGTAAGCAAACACGCTTCAAATGTGTTTTTATTTTATTTTTGTGTATATATATGTGTGTATATATATATATATAGCTTATGTTTCAAATATGAGTTAATTAACAATCGTTTGAAAGAATGATACTTTTAAACATATCACTAAGCCGTCATTAGGTGTCGCCAGGCGACCGTCTTAATGAGCGAGTCATTGATTCATTTGTTCGAACGATTCGTTCGAACGGCTGAGTCATTCATGAATGAGACAGATTATGGATTGGTCATTGAATCTTTGAGTCAACCGATTCGTTCAAAATTCTGAATCATTCAGTAATGAGAAAACACGTTGCTGTGAGATGCTCGATGGTTCTGCTGTGATCTTTGTTTAACTAGTTTCACTGCTAAAACAGAAAAAAGTCAATATTGCATATAAAATGTAAGTGATTTGACTTGTGTGTGTGTCTGTGTCTGTGTGTGTGTGTGTGTGTGTGTGTGTGTATAATTGTGTCTGTTACTTTTTGGATATATATCTTTTTATATAAAAAAAATAGGCATACAACCCATATATTTTAAATGTATTGTTTGCTTTAAATTACATTAAGATTTGTATGTTTGGTAATTGAACCTGAATGCATTTTAAATGAATGTGCTATATTTCAGAGTTTTCCTTAAAATTTGACCTAACACTAACTTTATTCTCATCTGAATGATAGATTATTTATTTCTGTATAAAATAAAAAAGAGATTTTGGTTGGGTGACAGTTGTAGTTTACAGTTTGACAAAAGCACAATGTTGTGTTTTATTGCGATTGTTCACAAATATAAGTAAACACTTTGCAGTTTGAATAATGTCCTGTATGAACAAAAGGACGGAGTATGTTTTTATGTCTACATTGTTCAATCACGTTTCACACACACACACTTTTTTTCTAATCAGATCAGGCAAGTAATATTCTGTCTTGGCACAATTGATTTAACTTTCATAACTTACTTATTTCATGTGTCCATTAAGTCCATGAGACCGTAGGGTGTCTCATTTTTCATTTTAGGTTTCAGAAGGTTGCTCACGCATATGATATGTGCCCTCAATGCACACTTTTGCAGAGCCCACACCAATGCAAGCTCTACAGTACACATCTTCTCAACAGTCAAAGCGGGGTTAAGTTATTGCCCGTCATGCACAGTAACCCTAAAGGCACCAGGGTGGCGGTGCCACCGGCTTGTTTATATATATATATATATAAATATAGCTGCGAGCAGCGATGAAGGGCCAAAGCCGGTGGCACCGCCACTCCGGTGCCTTTAGGTAACTAAAGGCTCCGGGGTTGCGGTGCCACCGGCTTGGGCCCGTAATCGCTGCTCGCAGCTATATTTTATTATTATTTTTTATCAACCTTTCGGGCACTTTTGGGGCCCTTAACGTGCTCAAAAACTCTTGAAACTTTGCACACTGGTCAGAACCCGCAACCATCAGGGCCGGGCTGGAGATGGTACCCGGGCGTGGCAGGGGGGCTCGACAGCGCCCCCTTGAACAGGGTCCGAAACCTTGGTCCATAAATCAAACATGCTTGCATGTAATAATATGAAACTCGGTACACTTATAGAACTCATCGGTTCATATATCCTTCGTGCATTTACTTTTTACCCCAGCCCAACAGGAAGTCGGCTATTTAGGGTTGTTTGGAAACGCATGCAATGGAATTCGAAACACTTCTCCTAGGAAATTCGTCCAATCACCACCAAACTCGGTGTGCATGAAGTCAAGCAATTGAGGATGAAAAATTGCCAGCGGATTTTTGATATCTCGAACGGTTTGGCCGTGGCGAGGAAACGAAATTATGGCGAATAATGGAAACAGGAAGTGTGTTATAACTTCTTCATACATTAACTGATCTTGATGAAACTTCAGTAGTGTGTTCGTTGTAAGAGGCCGATCACATGGATGTGACTCTTGTGAGTCAAAGTTATAGCGCCACCAACTGGCAGAAGGAAGTGTGTCACTTTCAAAATGCTTTGAAATCACCCTCATATTTTAACCCGATTTGCTTCAAACTTCACTACTATAATGTAAACACACGGCAGATGTAGACCTGTGAATGGATTCTTGATATCTTAGATACTGTTGTCGTGGCAACGCATCAAACTTTAATATTCTTTTTTTATGCTTTTGAGACTCTTAGCATACTTGAAATTGCATGAAACTCGACAGACACATCACATTTATTAGCCAGTAGACATGTGCAAAGTTTCAGAAACGGGCGTGGTGAGGGGCTCAGTAGCGCCACCTTTTGTCAAAAGTGGGGGGATTAATTTTATCTACAGTAAAAAAAATCGGTATGTGTATTGTTCTCCTCCAGCCAGACAACTTTCTAATTTACACTCAATAGCTCCAACCAACAGGAAGTCAGATATTTTGGTTTGAAAATTGTCATTTTATGTCTCTCTCTCTCTGAGCCTACGTCTCTGTGTGTGTGTGTGTGTCTGTGAGTGTGGGGAGGGGGAGGGGGAGGGGGAGGGGGGCTAGATTAACCATTTCACTGCTGTTTGGTCTGGCCTGCATTAAAAAAGAAAATAAATGTCTTACGCCTTGTATTTTTTAAATAAGTTGTATTAATAAGTAAAGGCATATAACCAGTTGAATTGTAGTGCATTGAAAATAATTTGATATTTATTATTATTATTCTTTTTCTATCAACCTTTCGGGCACTTTTGGGGCCCTTAACGTGCTCGAAAACTCTTGAAACTTTGCACACGGGTCAGAACCCGCGGCCATCAGGGCGGGGCTGAAGATGGTACCCGGGCGTGGCAGGGCGGCTCGACAGCGCCCCCTGGAACGCGGTCCGAAAACTGGGTCTATAAATCAAACACGCTTTCATGTAATAATTTGAAACTCGGTACACATATAGATCTCATCGGTTCATATATCCTTCATGCTCTTACTTTTTACGCCAGCCCAACAGGAAGTCGGCTATTTAGGGTTGTTTGGAAACGCATGCTCAGGAATTTGAAACACTTCTCCTAGGGAATTCCGCCGTTCGTCTCCAAACTCGGTGTGCATGAAGTCAAGACATTGAGGATCCCAAATTGCGAACGGATTTTTGATATCTCGAACGGTGTGGCCGTGGCGAGGAAACGAATTTATGGCGAATAATGGAAACAGGAAGTGTGTTATAACTTCTTCATACATTGACTGATCTTGATGAAACTTTAGCAGTGTGTTCGCTGTAAGAGGCCGATCACATGGATGTGACTATTGTGAGTCAAAGTTATAGCGCCACCAACTGGCAGCAGGAAGTGTGTCACTTTCAAAATGCTTTGAAATCACCCTCTTATTTTTACCCGATTTGCTTCAAACTTCACTACTATAATGTAAACACACGCCAGATGTAGACCTGTGAATGCATTCTTGATATCTTAGATACTGTTGCCATGGCAACGCATCAAATTTTAATATTCTTTTTTTATGCTTTTGAGACTTAGCATGCCTAAAATTGCTTGAAATTGCATGAAACTCGACAGACAGATCAGATTTATTAGCCAGTAGACATATGCAAAGTTTCAGAAACGGGCGTGGTGCAGGGACTCAGTAGCGCCACCTTTTGACAAAGTGAGGGTGTTTGTTTTATAGTTTTACCTACAATCATAAAACTCGGTACGCATATTGTTCAGATCAAGCCGGACAACTTTCTAATTAACTGTCATTAGCTCAGACCAAGAGGAAGTCAGATATTTTAGTTTGAATGTGGATGTTTCTGAGAGTTTTCTCTCCCTCTCCCTCTGACAGAGAGAATGCACCCTGCCATTCGTGTGTGTGTGTCTGTGTCTGTGTGGGGAGGGGGGGAGGGGCTCTTCGTGTGATAGTTTAGTTTAAACACAAAATTATACATAGGGCCATACTGCCCTCTTGTGTCCAAAATTATATTTATATATACATTATACATATATTTGGTATGTGACTGAGGACCGAGAGCTTTTAAATACGGGACATTTATAATGGCCACGTGCAGAGCGCTCGAGGGAATTCCTATGGAAGTAGGAATTAACTAAAGTTCTGCTCGCTCATCGCCGTGGACGCGCACCGTTATGAATGCCCGTGCAGCCGTTAGTTTCATTTTAAAATTAGCGCCTTTTCTGGGGCCGATTGCTTGAATTGTGAGTTCAATAGCCTATTATTCTTCATGGAAACCACAACAACAAAAGAGTATAAAAGTTTGGTGTGAACGCAGCATAATGAACAAGCTGCGATCTCAAGATTGCAATGCTGGAGTGTGTGTGTGTGTGTGTGTGTGTGTGTGTGCGCGTGTGAGAGAGAGGCGCGGGTGTGAGAGAGAGGCGCGGGCGAACTGTGTGTGTGTGTGTGTGTCTGTGTGGGGAGGGGGGAGGGGCTCTTCGAGTGATAGTTAGTTTAAACACAAAATTATACATTGGGCCATACTGCCCTCTTGTGTCCAAAATGATATTTATACATATATTTGGCAAGCATGTGACTGAGGACCGAGAGCTTTTAAATACGGACATCCACACGGACATTGATAAGGGTTGTGCTTGCAGAGCGCTTGAGGGAATTCCTATGGAAGTAGGAATGAACTAAAAAACGTTCGCTCTGTTCTGCTCGCTCATCGCCGTGGACGCGCATCGTTATGAATGCCAGTGCAGCCGCATACTTTTTAGTGTCACTTTAAAATTAGTGCAATATTGGAGGCCGATTGCTTGAATTGTGAGTTCAATAGTCTATTATTTTTCACGGAAAACACAACAACAAAAGAGTACAATGATAGATTCGCTTAAATAGGGGCTTTTACATAAAATAGCCTATTCCGTCATCATCTTTTCAGTCAGCTCTTCACTCTCGTGATTAATGAAATTTGACTCCTGTTGCTGATATTTGCTGCAACTTTCGTTCCGCTCACAATTTAGTAAGCAAACACGCTTCAAATGTGTTTTTATTTTATTTTTGTGTATATATATGTGTGTGTATATATATATATATATATATATAGCTTATGTTTCAAATATGAGTTAATTAACAATCGTTGGAAAGAATGATACTTTTAATATCACTAAACCGTCATTAGGTGCCGCCAGGCGACCGTCTTAATGAGCGAGTCATTGATTCATTCGTTCAAACGATTCGTTCGAACGGCTGAGTCATTAATGAATGAGACAGATTATGGATTGGTCGTTGAATCTTTGAGTCAACCGATTCGTTCAAAATGCTGAATCATTCAGTAATGAGAACGCGTTGCTGTGAGATGCTCGATGGTTCTGCTGTGATCTTTGTTTAACTATTTTCGCTGCTGAAACAGAAAAAAAAGTCAATATTGCATCTAAAATGTAAGTGACTTGACGTGTGTGTGAGAGAGATTGTGTCTGTTACAGTGACAAGAGTTTAACCCTTTAAGGCCTTGTCTTTTTGGATATATATCTCTTTTTTTATTACAAAATGTGCATACAACCCATATATTGTAAATGTATTGTTTGCTTTAAATTAAATTAAGATTGTATGTTTGGTAATTGAACCCAAATAAATTTAAAATTAGGAAGTCGGCTATTATGGGTTTAGGAAGGCCGATCAGATGGATGTAACTATTGTGAGTCAAAGTTATAGCGCCACCAACTGGCAGCAAGAAGTGTGTCACTTTCTAAATGCTTTTGACAAAAGTGGGGGGGTTAGTTTTATCTACAGTAACAAAACTCGATATGTATATTGTACTCTTCGAGCCGGACAACTTTCTAATTTACCGTAATTAGCTCAGACCAAGAGGAAGTCAGATATTTTGGTTTGAATATGGTGAGCCTCTCTCTGTCTCTCTCTGAGCTAATATGGCAAGCCGTTTTAACATTTAATCATTTTAACCTACTAGTCTCTATTTTCATGCTACTAGTACTTATTTTTTAGATACTAGTATCTATTCCATTAAGTACTAGTACTTATTCATTAGCGACTAGTGCTTATTCTGTTTAGAATATTCAAAGTGCTTATTCAATTTTTATGCTTATTTATATTTTCAGAGCAGAAAATCCGATTTTTCTGCTTATTCAATATTGCATCTAAAATGTAAGTGACTTGACGTGTGTGTGTGTGTGTGTGTGTGAGAGAGAGAGAGATTGTGTCTGTTACAGTGACAAGAGTTTAACCCTTTAAGGCCTTGTCTTTTTGGATATATATCTTTTTTTTATAAAAAAAAGTGCATACAACCATTATGTTTTAAATGTATTGTTTGCTTTAAATTAAATTAAGATTGTATGTTTTGGTAATTGAACCTAAATAAATTTAAAATTAATGTTCTATATTTCAGATCAATATATTTGTTTTCCTTCATTTTAATCAACACTAACTTTATTCTCATCTGAATTATAAATAACTTATTTCTGTATAAAATAAAAAACCCCGAATAATCCAGACCAACCAGAGCGCACTATTTCTACAACATCATCAGTGCTGAAGCGGAACTACCAGAGCCGTTCGGCAGATAGCGAGCAGATATTTTGTGTCACGTCGTGCACAATAACCCTAAAGGCACCAGGGTGGCGGTGCCACCGGCTTTTTTTTTATATATATATATATATATATATATATAAATATAGCTGCGAGCAGCGATGAAGGGCCAAAGCCGGCGGCACCGCCACCCCGGGGTTGCGGTGCCACCGGCTTGGGCCCGTAATCGCTGCTCGCAGCTATATTTATATATATATATATATATATATATATATATATTTAGGGCCCAAGCCTTGAAAAGGCGAAGGCCCTATTGTTTTCCTAAGGATTATTTTTTTTTTTTTTCTCCTCTTTTATTTTTCTTACGACTATTCGGGCACTTTTGGGGCCCTTAACGTGCCCGAAAACTCTTGAAACTTTGCACGCGGGTCAGAACCCGCGGCCATCAGGGTTGGGCTGAAGATGGTACCCGGGCGTGGCAGGGGGGCTAGACAGCGCCCCCTGGAACGGGGTCCGAAAACTTGGTCCATAAATCAAACACGCTTGCATGTAAGAATATGAAACTCGGTACACATGTAGATCTCATCGGTTCATATATCCTTCGTGCATTTACTTTTTACCCCAGCCCAACAGGAAGTCGGCTATTTAGGGTTGTTTGTAAAACGCATGCAATGGAATTTAAAGTACTTCTCCTAGAGAATTCAAAGAAATGCCACGAAACTCGGTCAGCATGAAGTCAAGACATTGAGGATGAAAAATTGCGAGGGGATTTTTGATATCTCGAACGGTTTGGCCGTGGCGAGGAAACGAAATTATGGCGAGAAACGTGAAACAGGAAGTGTGTTATAACTTCTGCATACATTAACTGATCTTGATGAAACTTCAGCAGTGTGTTCGTTGTAAGAGGCCGATCACATGGATGTGACTATTGTGAGTCAAAGTTATAGCGCCACCAACTGGCAGCAGGAAGTGTGTCACTTTCAAAATGCTTCGAAATCACCCTCTTATTTTAACCCAATTTGCTTCAAACTTCATCTGTATAATGTAAACACACGCCAGATGTAGACCTGTGAATGGATTCTTGATATCTTTGATACTGTTGCCGTGGCAACACATCAAACTTTAAAATTCTTTTTTGATGCTTTTGAGACTCTTAGCATGCTTGAAATTGCATGAAACTCGACAGACACGTCACATTTATTAGCCAGTAGACATGTGCAAAGTTTCAGAAACGGGCGTGGTGCAGGGACTCAGTAGCGCCACCTTTTGACAAAAGTGAGATGGTTAGTTTCATAGTTTTACCTGCAATCTTATAACTCGGTAGGCATATTGTTCAGATCAAGCCGGACAACTTTCTAATTTACAGATTTTGGTTCCGAACAACAGGAAGTCAGATATTTTGGTTTGAATGTGGATGCTTTGGAGTAATCTCTGTCCCTCTCTCCCTCTCTCTGCATACCTCTGTGTCTGTGGGGGGAGGGGGATGTGTCTGTTTGAGTGACAATGCTTTTAATTATTGTTGATACAGGTTTCAGGGGCTTTTGGGCCCCTTAACATCCTCTAAAACTCTTGAAACTTTGCACACGGGTCAGAACCCGCGGCCATCAGGGCCGGACTGAAGCTGGTACCCGGGCGTGGCAGGGCGGACCGACAGCGCCCCCTGGACTGGGATTCGAACACTTGTCCATAAATCAAAGACACTTGCATGTAATAATATGAAACTCGGTACACTTATAGATCTCATTGGGATGAACAACTTTCGTGCTCTAAGTTTTACGACATCCCAACAGGAAGCCGGCTATCATGGTTTGTTTGGAAACGCATACCCCTGAAATTCTTTTTAATTCTCCTTGGGAATTGATCGGATTTCAAGCAAACTCGGTCAGCATGAAGTCAAGACATTGATGATGCTAAATTCCGGAGGGATTTTTGATATCTCGAACGGTTTGGCCGTGGCGAGGAAATTAATTTTATGACTAAAAAAGGACACATAAAATGTGTTATAACTTAGCTCGTTTTACCTACAGTTACAAAACTTGCCACGCATATTGTTCTCATCAAGCCGATCAATTTTCTAATTTAAAGTCATTAGCTCTGAGCAACAGAAAGTCAGATATTGTAGTTTGAATGGATTTATTGTCCCCCTGCCATTCTCTGTGTGTTTGTGTGTGTGTGTGTCTGTGTGGGGAGGGAAGGGGAGGGGAGGGGAGTGGAGGGGAGGGGAGTGGAGGGAGGGTTGGTGTCTGTGTTTATGTGTGTGTGTGTGTGTGGCTGGCTGTATGATTTTTCCTGCATTAAAGGATAAAGAAATCTCTAAGTCCTTGTCTTTTTGCATAACAATTTTGTATTTCTTTTTAAATTACAAAATATGCATATAACCCCCATCTTTTAAATGTAAGATTTAAAAGATTAAAGATTTAAATTTAAAGATTTAAATTAAAAAAAAAATTTAAAATTTAAAGATTTAAATGTAATTGTCATTTAAGTTCAGTAATTTCACTCAAATGACAATTAATAGGTAATCTTCATTGCCATTTAAGTGAAATTACTGAACTTAAATATACAAGCTTGATAAAAATGATAATTCTAGAAGAAAATTTCAAATGGCTTTTGCATCTGAACTCTTCATATATTTAAATGTTATTTTTAATGTGATTACCAAAACATTATTTGATCATCCTTCAAAGATGACACCCATTTATAAACCTGAAAGTTTCAAGATGTAGGAAAACTCACACTTATTTAAAAAATATTTTTTCTTTTAACAAATAGGAAATTTCTCTGGCATTTCTTACTTTTTGAAAACGTACCGAACCGTGACTTTAAAACCGAGGTACGTACCGAACCGTGATTTTTGTGTACCGTTACACCCCTACAGGTAAAATAAGTGTTTTCTTACAATATTAATGGGAATTTTTCAATTTAAGAATAATGTACAAGTTTAAAAACAGCCAGAATGTGCTATTCAGTTAAAAAATAAATACATCAAGTAATACAAAGGGCTATACTGCCCTCTTGTGTCCAAAATGATATCAACTCAGTACATAAAACTTTTTTATCAGGTATGGCTATTGTAATTAAATATAAATATATTAGGTATGTGGCTGTGAGGATCTTTTCCCACCGGTTAATCGACGTTAGACACCAGCGAGGCCTTTTAAATCGCTAATATAAAAGTGAAAGTAAAGTATAAGGACGTCCGCACGGACATTTATAGTGGTGGCGCTCGCAGTGCGCTCGAATGAATTTCTATGGAAGTAGAAATGAAAAAACGTTCGCTCTGTTCTGCTTGCTCGTCGCCATGGACGCGCACCGTTATGAATGCCAGTGCAGCCGCATACTTTTTAGTGTCACTTTAAAATTAGCACCATATCGGGGGCCGATTGTTTCCGGTTTTCAGGTAAAACACAACAACAAATGAGTAAATGACAGATTCGCTTAAATAGGCGCTTTTACACAAAATATTCCGTCATCATTTTTTTCAGTCAGCTCTTCACTCTCGTGATTAATGAATTTTGACTCCTGTTGCTGATCTTTGCTGCAACTTTCGTTCAGCTCACAATTTAGTAAGCAAACACGCTTCAAATGTGTTTTTATTTTATTTTTGTGTATACGTGTGTGTATATATATATATATATATATAGCTTATGTTTCAAATATGAGTTAATTAACAATCGTTGGAAAGAATGATACTTTTAAACATAACACTAAACCGTCATTAGGTGTCGCCAGGCGACCGTCTTAATGAGCGAGTCATTGATTCATTCGTTCAAACGATTCGTTCGAACGGCTGAGTCATTCATGAATGAGACAGATTATGGATTGGTCGTTGAATCTTTGAGTCAACCAATTCGTTCAAAATGCTGAATCATTCAGTAATGAGAACGCGTTGCTGTGAGATCCTCGATGGTTCTGCTGTGATCTTTGTTTAACTATTTTCGCTGCTGAAACAGAAAAAAAGTCAATATTGCATCTAAAATGTAAGTGATTTGACGTGTGTGTGTGTGTGTGTGTGTGTGTGTGTGTGTGATTGTGTCTGTTACAGTGATTGTTTAACCCTTGTTAAAGTTTAGGCCTTGTCTTTTTGGATATATATCTTTTTATATTAAAAAAATAGCATACAACCCATATATTTTAAATGTATTGTTTGCTTTAAATTACATTGAGATTTGTATGTTTGGTAATTGAACCTGAATGAATTTTAAATGAATGTGCTATATTTCAGATCATATATTTGTTTTCCTTAAAATTTGAACTAACACTAACTTTATTCTCATCTGAATGATAGATTATTTATTTATGTATAAAATAAAAACACATTTGATTTTTCTTTTTTAATCAATGTAGAATGTGTAACTGAAAAAATAAACAGATTAGGGTTCTGTTCGAGGACAAGAAATGAAAACCAATGCAATATGATGAATGTCCAAAAGATTTTTTTGCTTTTAAACTATGTGTGTGTGTGTGTGTGTGTAAGAGATTTTGGTTGGGTGACAGTTGTAGTTTAGCAGTACAGTTTGACAAAAGCACAATGTTGTGTTTTATTGCGATTGTACACAAATATAAGTAAACACTTTGCAGTTTGAATAATGTCCTGTATGAACAAAAGGACGGAGTATGTTTTTATGTCTACATTGTTCAATCACGCCTCACACACACACACACACACACCAACTATTTTTCTAATCAGATCAGGCAAATATTCTGTCTTGGCACACTTCATATAACTTTCAAACTTGTGTACTTATTTCATGTGTCTATTAAGTCCATGAGACCGTAGGGTGTCTCATTTTTCATTTTAGGTTTCAGAAGGTTGCTCACGCATACTTTGTGGTTGATATGTGCCCTCAATGCACACTTATGCAGAGCCCACACCAATGCAAGCTCTACAGCACACATCTTCTCAAAGGTCAAAGCGGGGTTACGTTATTGCCCGTCATGCACAGTAACCCCAAAGGCACCGGGGTGGCGGTGCCACCGGCTTGTTTATATATATATATATATATATATAAATATAGCTGCGAGCAGCGATGAAGGGCCAAAGCCGGCGGCACCGCCACTCCGGTGCCTTTAGGTAACTAAAGGCACCGGGGTTGCGTTGCCACCGGCTTGGGCCCGTAATCGCTGCTCGCAGCTATATTTATTATTATTATTATTATTCTAACGATTATTCGGGCACTTTTGGGGCTCTTAACGTGCACGAAAACTCTTGAAACTTTGCACACTGGTCAGAACCCGCGGCCATCAGGGCCGGGCTGAAGATGGTACCCGGGCGTGGCAGGGGGGCTCGACAGCGCCCCCTGGAACGGGGTGCGAACACTTGGTCCATAAATCAAACATGATTGCATGTAATAATATGAAACTCGGTAGACATATAGATCTCATCGGTTCATATATCCTTTGTACTTTTACTTTTTACCCCAGCCCAACAGGAAGTCGGCTATTATGGTTTGTTTGGAAGCGTATGCCCCTGGAATTCGATATACTCCTCCTAGAGAATTCAACCAATCGCAACGAAACTCGGTCAGCATGATGTCAAGACATTGAGGATGAAAAATTGCCAGGGGATTTTTGATATCTCGAACGATTTGGCCGTGGCGAGGAAACGAATTTATGGCGAATAATGGAAACAGGAAGTGTGTTATAACTTCTGCATACATTAACTGATCTTGATGAAACTTCAGCAGTGTGTTCGCTGTAAGAGGCCGATCACATGGATGTGACTATTATGAGTCAAAGTTATAGCGCCACCAACTGGCAGCAGGAAGTGTGTCACTTTCAAAATGCTTTGAAATCACCCTCTTATTTTTACCCGATTTGCTTCAAACTTGATGTGTATAATGTAGACACTCGCCAGATGTAGACCTGTGAAAGGATTATTGATATCTTAGATACTGTTGCCATGGCAACGCATCAAACTTTAATATTCTTTTTGGATGCTTTTGAGACTCTTAGCATGCCTGAAATTGCTTAAAATTGCATGAAACGCGACAGACAGATCACATTTATTAGCCAGTAGACATGTGCAAAGTTTCAGAAACGGGCGTGGTGCAGGGACTCAGTAGCGCCACCTTTTGACAAAAGTGGGGGGGTTAGTTTTATAGTTTTACCTACAATCATAAAACTCAGTACGCATATTGTTCAGATCAAGCCGGACAACTTTCTAATTAACTGTCATTAGCTCAGACCAAGAGGAAGTTGAATATGGTGGTTTGAATATGGTCATTTTCTCTCTCTCTCTCTCTGAGCCAATATGGCAAGCCGTTTTAACATTTTATCATTTTAACCTTCTAGTCTCTATTTTCATGCTTCTAGTACTTATTTTTTAGATACTAGTATCTATTCCATTAAGTACTAGTACTTATTCATTAGCGACTAGTGCTTATTCTTTAGTACTAGTGCCTATTCTTTAGATACTAGTGCTTATTCTTTAGATATTCTTTTGAATGCGTATTAGTAGTTAATGAATAAGTACTGGTATCTATTTAATAGGTACTAGTATCTAATGACTTAGTACTAGTATTTATTGAATAAATACTAGTATCTATTAATAGGTACTAGTATCTAAAAGGTCATTTTCTCTCTCTCTCTCTGAGCCAATATGGCAAGCCGTTTTAACATTTAATCATTTTAACCTACTAGTCTCTATTTTCATGCTACTAGTACTTATTTTTTAGATACTAGTATCTATTCCATTAAGTACTAGTACTTATTCATTAGCGACTAGTGCTTATTCTGTTTAGAATATTCAAAGTGCTTATAAGTTTAACCCTTTAAGGCCTTGTCTTTTTGGATATATATCTTTTTTTTTATTAAAAAAAAAAATGTGCATACAACCCATATATTTTAAATGTATTGTTTGCTTTAAATTAAATTAAGATTGTATGTTTGGTTTTTGAACCTAAATAAATTTAAAATTAATGTGCTATATTTCAGATCAATATATTTGTTTTCCTTCATTTTAATCAACACTAACTTTATTCTCATCTTAATTATAAATAACTTATTTCTGTATAAAATAAAAAATCCCGAATAATCCAGACCAACCAGAGCGCACTATTTCTACAACATCATCAGTGCTGAAGCGGAACTACCAGAGCCGTTCGGCAGATAGCGAGCAGATATTTTGTGTCACGTTGTGCACAATAACCCTAAAGGCACCAGGGTGGCGGTGCCACCAGCTTTTTTTATATATATATATATATATATATATATATATATATATATATATAAATATATAAATATAGCTGCGAGCAGCGATGAAGGGCCAAAGCCGGCGGCACCGCCACCCCTTTAGGTAACTAAAGGCACCGGGGTTGCGGTGCCACCGGCTTGGGCCCGTAATCGCTGCTCGCAGCTATATTTACAATTAATTTTCCGTCTGGTGTTATTTACTAAAAAAGCTTGTAAAACATCAACCCTTTTGTGCACAGACAATTGACACACCTCTTTTTTTTCAGGACAAATTGAACTTTCAGCATATTTGTGTTGCACTGATGTCACCTGAATGTAAAAGAAGTTATGGGACCATAAAGACAAATGAAAAAATAAATCGGAAATTGAATCACTCAAATATTTATTGAAATCACACACAAATAAATAAAAGCTAATCAAATTTCCTCTGGAAAACAGTTTGTTCATGTCTTTGGAGTCCTGGAGCACAGGAATAAACATTATAACTTGTACAGAACCAAAACTATTTACATTTTTCCAAAAGAAGTCCAGGCGTTTTGGGCCTCATGAAATTTATTTTATTTATTCTTTTATTTATTAAGGCGCCATCCAGCTCGTCGGGAGCAGCTGGGGTTAGGTGTCTTGCTCATGGACACCTCGACACTTGGTCAGGTGGAACCGGGGATTGAACCACCAACCTTCCGGTTTGTAGACAACCTACATGAACCACTGAGCCACTGCCGCCCCATTATCCATCACTCAGTTTGCCGTGCCCTGGACGTCCAATAGGAACGCGGATGTGTTTAAATTGGCATTAATGGAAAGCTCTGTGCGTCTCATACTGACGCTAAAGGGTGCCATGGGCGTTGGTAGTAGACGCCGACGGACGTAACAAAAGCGTAAGTATACGACGCCCTGGGAATGAGAACGGGTTGATCTTTCATCAGTTTTTGTCCCTCATGTTCAAACAACTTAACACCCAGCTCTCTTTATCTCTTTTCTTTACGTCGTTCCCCTTTTTTCGATCCGACTTATATGTGGACACAAGTACTTGCATTATTTTAAGTACACCTGGGTTAAGAGTCCCTTCCACAGGCCATGGTTGTTCAATATTAGGCCAACGTTTATGCCATTTTTCAGATAACTTTACAATACCCTTAACTACCCAGATAGCAAAATTGCTGTGGCCGAGATCCGGCCCACAGTTGACACTTTCATCTGGCCCACATACCGCGTGGAATGATGGCACTTGGGCGGTCCGCTCCTGTTTGCCAGATTTGGGCCACAAATAAGCCATAGCAATGCCGCATGTCAGCCGTAAACAAAACAAATGAAGCAGAACTGGCCCACAGTTTAAAGTTCAAAGGGTATGTGGGCCAGATGAAAGTGTCAACTGTGGGCCGGATCTGGGCCACAGCAATTTTGGTGTCTGGGCCAGATGTGGGCCAGTTCTGCTTCGTTTGTTTTGTTTATGGCTGACATGCGGCATTGCTATGGCTTAATTGTGGCCCAAATCTGGCAAACAGGAACGGACCGTTCAAGTGCCATCATTTCACGTGGTATGTGGGCCAGATGAAAATTATGGCACTTAAGGCAGTCCCCTCCTGTTTGCCAGATTTGGGCCACAATTAAGCCATAGCAATGCCACATGTAACCCAAACACAAACCAAATAAAGCACACCTGGCCACAGTTGATTTTTATACAAACACTGGTCTTTCCCAACATTCCTCATGCAGCATGGAATGGTGGCACTTTTGCAATTCACTCCTGTTTGCCAGATCTGGTCCACAAGCAGGCCATTTAGCCACATGTTTGCCAAGAATTACATAAATAAACCATAACTGTGTGTTTTTGTGTGTGCATGCTGTGCCATATGACTGACACTAAGAGAAATATACACTAAAGAGAAATTTTAAAATGCCCCCTTCTTATGTTAAGAGAAGTTTAAACACATTTCTGAAAACATTTGCATTATTTATTAATATTGTCAAAGAACAACCAAGTGCAAGTTTCCATTTTCAAAACTACAATTTAAGCAATCTAAAAAAAGAATAGTAATAATAAACAAACACAAAATATGTGCATATAAAGCATCTTAGAACTAAACAAAAAACAAAACATGTTTCCAGTTGGTCATCCAAAAAAAAAAAAAAAAAGACAACGCAGAAGTAACAACACTAGAAAACATTGACAAATGGAGCCATCCAAAATGAAAGAATTTGACCTCCTTGACTGGGCCCATCTGCGTCATCATGGCAATCTTGCAAGCCTTTATTGGATACACAAAAAAACAACTGTTGACTCAGTAACAGAATGCTGATTTTACGATAGTGTTTTAACAGCAATAGCACATTAATACTGAATGGGGGGAAAATGGACTGGACCTACCAGTGCATTAAACAGTTTGGTAACTCTAAAGGCCTATTTATACTTCTGCATCGAACTCACGCCGTAGCTACGTCGTAGGCTGTGTGTAGCGCGCGTACCCTTCGGCGTACCCTGACGTGCACCTCTGTAAGGCTCCAGCTTGTAATGACTCTCCCTGCCTCTAGTTGGCGCTGACCTGTAATAACTCTCCCAGCCACTAGGTGGTCCCAGCTTCTGTAAAATGCTTCGTTGCCACTCATTAGTATTTTATTTCATTCACCTGTGGGGGTCATTAGCTAGTTTGTGTTGGCCTATTTAAGCATGCCTCTTTCTTTCAGTTGTGTTCAGTCTTGAGCCTACTATGCCTGTATTTTCCTTGCCAAGAAAGCTAAGTCAGTTGTATTTTTGGATTTGCCTTTTGCTCATCTTTTGTTTATTTGATTTATTCTCTGGAAGCTCGGCTTCCTTTTTGTTGTACTTTCAAAACTTGGACTCTTCAGTAAAGATACCTTTTGTTCATTTATCTAAGTCTGCAAGTTATTCTTCTGCCCTTGGGTCCATCTGCTGTTTGTCGTCCACAATAGCTCAGTAGTAAAGAAGCAGTTCAGTTGACTTGAAGACCCGAGTTCAATCCCAGCATCAGACACCCATCACAGCAAGACTAAACCATGGAAGTGGACCCAGCAGAAGATGCCACACCTACCTCCAATGTTGATCGTATTCTAGCTGCACTGTCTGGCCAAGCCTCCACCATTCACAGACATGAGCAGATTCTTTCTGAGATCCTACAACGCTTAAGTGAGCAGACTGCACCTCAAGCCTCTCCAGTTTTTACCAGCCAACCTGTGCCAGCTGACAGACCCACACCTCCATTGACTGCCCTTTTTCCTGAGCCGAGACTGCCAGCACCAGAGAGGTATGACAGAAATCCTGAGAGATGTCGAGGCTTTATTACTCAGTGTACTCTGGCATTTGGATTACAACCTAACAGCTTTCCCACAGAGAACTGCAAAGTGGCATACATCATCACTCTCCTCACCGGAAAGGCGCTGGACTGGGCTACGGCTTTGTGGGAACAACATTCCTCGCTTACTGACAGTTGTGACCTGTTTGTTGCAGAGATGAGGAGGGTCTTCCATCACCCTACCAGTGGGGGAGAGGTTGACCACAGGCTGCTTCAGATATCTCAAGGGACAAAGAGTGTGGCAGAGTTTGCAATAGAGTTCCGCACATTAGCCTCAGAGAGCGGTTGGGATCAACGAGCCCTAAGAGCAACTTTTCACCGAGCCCTGTCCCCTGAACTGAAAGATGAACTGGCCTTCCGAGACCCGGCTCCTGACCTTGAATCCCTTATTGACATTTCCATCAGGGTGGACAACCGCATTCGAGAGCGCAAACGGGAACGTCGTGGGGAGGTCAGACTGCCTGAGCCACAAGTTTCTAGCAGTGCCATTGAATTCCCTCAACTTCCCATGAATTTCGAGGAACCCATGCAGTTGGGAAGGGCCAGACTGTCGCAAGCCGAGAGGGAACGACGCATGAGGGAGAAATGCTGCTTGTACTGTGGAAAGCCAGACCACTTCAGGTCCAACTGTCCCGAGTTGACGGGAAAAGACAACTCTCGTCCAAGAAGAGGGGGACTGGGACGAGAGTAATCACTTTTCCCCTACCAGCAGCTTCTGGGGTTTCACTCGACGTTTTACTGCATTGGGGTAACCAGCATCACAAGCTTCTGGCCTTCCTTGATTCAGGGGCTGCTGGAAATTTTATGGACTTTACTTTGGCCAGACACCTGAGAGTTCAGCCCATCTCTCTTCAAGAACCCCTGACCATAACCGCATTGGATGGGAGACCCCTGGGATCTGGTCAGGTATGAGAAGATGCATTTTTTTCTTGATCCATTCACCAGAGTTCCCTTTAATTCTTGGCTTCCCATGGTTATCCCTTCACAATCCTCATATAGATTGGACTGCTAGGGTAGTAACTGCTTGGGGCACTAATTGTGGGATTTCAGGTCTCTCTCTCTGTTATTTTTCCGAGTTTCTGAAGACACCTACTGATTCACGACCAACCACCTTTAAGCTGCCGCCCATTTCTCTCAAGCCACCAGCCCAATCCACAGAGCTACTAACTATTCCCAAGCTTAAACCTGTGGCCTCCAGGTTCCCGGTGCATCCTCCTGAGCTGTCTCGAGTCCCCTCAGAATATGCAGACCTCTGTGAAGTCTTCAGCAAGACCCGCGCAGCCTCTCTGCCACCCCATAGGCCGTATGACTGTGCAATAGATCTGCTCTCGGGAACCTGCCCTCCTCGAGGGAGACTTTTTTCCCTTTCTGCCCCAGAAAGAGCTGCCATGGAGGAATATATCAATGATGCTCTTAAGAGCGGATTCATCTGTCCATCTACGTCGCCGGCAGGGGCTGGCTTCTTTTTCGTGGGGAAGAAGGACGGCGGTCTTCGGCCTTGCATTGATTACCGCGGTCTTAATCGCATCACAGTAAAGAACCGCTACCCACTGCCACTAATGACCACGGCCTTCGAACTCTTACAAGGGGCGACCATTTTCACAAAGTTAGACCTTCGAAATGCCTACCACCTTGTTAGGATACGAGAAGGAGATGAGTGGAAGACGGCTTTTAACACTCCAAATGGCCACTATGAGTATCAGTTAATGCCCTTTGGGCTAGTCAATGCTCCAGCCGTTTTTCAGGCACTTATTAATGATGTGGTACGTGATATGCTAAACAAATTTGTATTTGTTTATCTTGATGACATTCTCATCTTCTCTCGTTGTTATCAAGAGCATGTCCAACATGTCCGACTCGTCCTATCTCAACTGCTGAGGAATGGACTATTTGTGAAACTAGAGAAGAGTGAATTTCATGTCCCCACTGTCTCTTTTCTTGGATTCATTGTCTCTAGGGGCAATGTTCAGATGGATCCTGGCAAGGTTCAGGCGGTTCTGAACTGGCCCCAACCAGGCTCCGTCAAAGAGGTCCAACGTTTTCTGGGATTTGCTAATTTTTATAGAAGGTTCATTAGGAACTTCAGTGCCATTGCAGAACCCCTAACCTCTCTTACCAAGAAGACATCAAGCCCCTTTAAATGGACCGAAAGGGCTGATCAGGCATTCGACCGACTCAAGCAGCTCTTCACTTCCGCACCCATTCTGACTTTTCCAGATCCCGAGTTGCCCTTTGTAGTGGAGGTGGATGCTTCGGACGTCGGGGTAGGAGCAGTCCTGTCGCAGAGAGCAAGGGATGACCACAAACTTCATCCTTGTGCTTACTTCTCACGTCGACTTTCCCCAGCCGAGAGGAATTACGACATTGGTAACCGGGAGCTGTTGGCAGTGAAGTTGGCACTTGAAGAGTGGAGACAGTGGCTGGAGGGTGCCAAACACCCATTCCTTATCTGGACGGACCACAGGAACCTCACCTATATCAGGGAGGCCAAGAGATTGAACTCAAGGCAGGCTCGTTGGGCCCTCTTCTTTAACCGCTTTGACTTTACCCTCTCATACCGTCCAGGTTCCAGGAACTCAAAACCCGATGCCCTCTCAAGGCAGTTTGATCCACCAGAAGTGGAGGGCAAACCCGAACCAATCCTACCCAGCTCCAAAGTGGTGGCATCAGTCCAATGGGGAATCGAAACCGCGGTGAAGAGGGCCCAACAACAACATCCTGACCCAGGTAACGGTCCTCCGGATTGCCTTTTTGTGCCTAATGCCATGCGTTCTGATGTGTTACAGTGGGGCCATGCTTCCCTTCCCTCGGGCCATCCTGGGAGCACAAGAACATTGAAACTCATCCAGAGAAGATTTTGGTGGCCCAACATGCAACGAGACGTTCGGGCTTTTGTTGCTGCCTGTGCTGTGTGTGCCCAGAACAAGGAACCCAGAACCCACCCTCATGGCCTTCTGCACTCACTACCTATCCCTACACGCCCCTGGTCCCACATATCATTGGACTTTGTTACAGGTCTACCAAAATCTCAAGGTAACACAGTAATTCTGGTGGTGGTAGACCGATTTTCTAAAGCATGTCATCTTATACCATTACCCAAGATTCCCACAGCAGGCCAGACAGCAGACTTATTAATGCAACATGTCTTCAGAATCCATGGTTTCCCCCAAGATATGGTGTCCGACAGGGGATCACAGTTCACCTCCCGTTTCTGGAAGTCTTTCGGACGTCTAATTGGGGCATCCATCAGCCTGTCCTCTGGTTTTCACCCCCAATCAAATGGACAGACTGAGAGGGTCAACCAGGAGATAGAAAAGACTCTCAGATGCCTGGTATCAACAATCAGACTGCTTGGAGCTCCCATTTGATCTGGGCTGAATTTGCACACAACACTCTACACCATTCATCTTTAGGCATGTCCCCTTTTGAGTGCCAGTTTGGTTTTCCTCCCCCTCTGTTCCCTGAAGAGGTTCCTGAGGTCCGTGTACCAGCTGCGGCTCAACTTGTCCAGAGGTGTCGACGGACATGGCGGAGAGCACGAGCAGCCCTGCTAAGAGCCACTCAACAGCAGCAGAGGTATGCAAACCAGCACCGTAGAATTGGACCATCACTTAGACCAGGACAGAGAGTGTGGCTGTCTACTAGGAATCTCCCTCTGCACGTTGAGTCACGGAAACTAGCACCTCGCTTCATCGGGCCCTTCAAAGTCCTCAAAAAGATCAACCCAGTGTCCTACCGTCTTCTTCTACCCAGGTCCATGCGTATTCATCCCACATTTCACATCTCCCGTTTGAAACCTGTTGTCTGTTCTCCTTTGTCCCCAGCCAGGAAACCTCCTCCAGTACCTCGCATCATTGGTGGTCAGCCAGCCTACACAGTACACCAACTGCTGGACTCTCGCCAGATCCGTGGGAAGACCCAGTATCTTGTGGATTGGGAGGGTTATGGCCCGGAGGAGCGGTCTTGGGTGCCAGCTCGAGATATTCTAGACCCAAATCTCATCAGGGAGTTCCACCGCCATAAACAACGCAGCTAGGAGAACGTCGGGAGCCGTTCCTGGAGGAGGGGCTCCTGTAAGGCTCCAGCTTGTAATGACTCTCCCTGCCTCTAGTTGGCGCTGACCTGTAATAACTCTCCCAGCCACTAGGTGGTCCCAGCTTCTGTAAAATGCTTCGTTGTCACTCATTAGTATTTGATTTCATCCACCTGTGGGGGTCATTAGCTAGTTTGTGTTGGCCTATTTAAGCATGCCTCTTTCTTTCAGTTGTGTTCAGTCTTGAGCCTACTATGCCTGTATTTTCCTTGCCAAGAAAGCTAAGTCAGTTGTATTTTTGGATTTGCCTTTTGCTCATCTTTTGTTTATTTGATTTATTCTCTGGAAGCTCGGCTTCCTTTTTGTTGTACTTTCAAAACTTGGACTCTTCAGTAAAGATACCTTTTGTTCATTTATCTAAGTCTGCAAGTTATTCTTCTGCCCTTGGGTCCATCTGCTGTTTGTCATCCACAATAGCTCAGTAGTAAAGAAGCAGTTCAGTTGACTTGAAGACCCGAGTTCAATCCCAGCATCAGACACCCATCACAACCTCTCCAAAAATGTAACAACGCGTCAACTCTACGTGGACGCAAGCGCTGTGATTTGTCTGCCAGGACCGCTCCCTTGGGTTTCACATGCTCCCTCTGCAAGTGTAATTGCGCGTCAACGTGGACCACGACGCAGAAGTATAAATGAAAACCAACGTGTTGCCTACAGCATAGAGGCTCCGGCGTAGGTCTGACGCAGAAGTATAATGAGGCCTAAAGGCCTTAATTGTTAACATCAATTAATGTATTAACTAGTATTAACTAACATGAACTGCATTATTTGTTAAGCTTTTTTAATGTTACAGTCATTCACTGTTTGTTCATGTTAGTTCACAGTGCATTAACTAATGTTAACAATTACAACTTTTGATTTGAATAATGCATTAGGGAGCATCACAATAACCATTAACTAAGATTAATAAATGCTGTAAAAGAATTGTTCATGCCTCATGTCAACTAAAGTAGTTAAAGGGATAGTTCACCCAAAAATTAAAATTCTGTCAGTAATTACTCGCTCTCATGTTGTTCCAACCCCGTAAGACTTTCGTTCATCTTCGGAACACAAATGAAGATATTTATGATTAAATCTGAGAGCTGGATCACTCCTCCATAGGCTTCTAAGGGATTGAAACTTGCCAGCCCAGAAAACGTATTCAAAACATCGTTAAAACAGTCCGAGTGACTACAGTGGCTCAACCATAAGTTTATCAAGCGACGAGAATACTTTTCGTGCGCAAAAAACAAACAAAAATAATGACTTTATTCCACTATTCATTTTCGGCTGCTTCTAATTCTAATTCATTATTTAACGCTATTTAAAACACGCAGCGTATTCTTTCAGTTGCATTTCCTTTCCCTGCTCTCCCTCCGTCTCACTCACTCACGCACCATCGCCTCCATGCACACCGCGTCTGTCTATGAGGCGCCGGACTGGACAAAAGCGAAGCGACACTGCGCGAGAGTGTGAGAGAGACAGAGTGTGACTTTTTAACTTATATAAACTAATATAATTTATTTTACTGGACAGTTTAAAGCTCATAACCATATTTTATTGTTACTTGAAGAACTTAGAGTGCAGTGTTATGTTGCATCATGCAGTATTTGTGCTGAAAAGCTACCTCAATAAATGTAAGGTCATTCCTATTTTATTTGTGTACATTTTAATCATTACCATTAAAAGCACACTCTTTTTACGACTAAAATAACAGTAAAGGGTAAAAAAAAACTGAATTCCCAAACATGAAAACGGAAAAAACGGAATTAGCAAAAATGAAAACTGATAAAACAGAATTTGGGAAAAAATAAAACGGATTTTCTAGGGCCCTAATCAAGTATTCAGACAGACCATGGTATTATACACATATAGCTAAAAACACAATGTAACTGACTTACAGGTGTCTTGGGACCTCCTCCGTTTCTCCCTTTCTCTTCTCCCTCCGTCTCGGTCACTTGACAGATGAAGCCATTTTTTAATAAATGTTTCAATTTCTTGATCGGTGGCCGCAGCTGTCAGTCTATTGTTTCTGACAGTTCCTAAAAATATATAACATTGTAAATGCAAGGATGGATAAGACAACTTTTAAAATCTTAGGACACAATTAGCAGGAAGACAAGCATTAGCCAAGTGCATACTTTCCCAGTGCCACTGTAAAGAACATTTTGGCCACGGACAAGGACACTCTTTGTTTCCGGATGCCCAAAAGTTACAAGTTTAACCTTTTTTTTTTGCAAACCAGGGTGACTAGGAACATGTAATTGTATAGCTATGATTTCTTGTTTCAGAGGAGTTTAAATATGAGGAAAAGGGCCAAATTCCCTTAATCATCCATCACAATGAGTAAAACCAAAGAATATAGTTCTGGTGTGCAGCAAAAGATTGTTGAGCATCACAAAATAGAAACTGTCTGTAAGAAAATAGCTAAATTATTTGAAAATAATTCAGAAGTTTCAATCAATTAAAGATGTTACAAAAATTCTGCCAGGACCAGGACGTGTCTATATTGTCTTAAGTTAAGACAATATAGACACGGTGAAGAGGAAAGTTTGATCGGCCAAAAGACTCTCCAAGGATTAGTTGAGTCTTGGGGGTCAGAATGAAAGCATCAAATATATCAAACAACCCCTACATTAAATTGAAACTGCTGCGTCTGTGTAGATGAGAGAAGGAAAGTGCACGCACGTTGTGGTAGGGATGGGTTTTGTTAAGGTTTTAATGGTATTACCACTCTTACCGATACTGCTTATCGATTCGGTACTTTAACAGTATTTTTATCTGTTCTTTTTGTTATCTATCTAGAAATTACAGAAACGTCTGTCTGTCTGTTAACCGCATATCTCTCGAACCGTTAGTCCGATGGATTTCAAACTTGACAGGTGTCTTGATCACACAACCACTAAACAGCGCTGTGAGATCAAGTGAGAAGCGCTTGAATTCAGCGAAGAACACAAATGTTTCAGTGATTTAAACCAGTTTAAAGGCAGATGAAACAGCGCTGACAAACAGGAGAAACACTGTGCGCAACGAAACAGTCAGAAGGCTTTTCCGTCTACAAATTCTCATCATTTACCACGGATTTACTGTAACGTTAGCCTACTAATATTAAAGGAATAGTTCACTTTGAAATAATTTTTTTATATGTTTTAGCTTACCTCAAGGGCATCCAAGATGTTGGTGTCTTTGTTTCCGCAGTAGTTTCAATTTTGATATTTTTAGGTCAAACCGTTCTTGTCTGTCAGTCATATAATGCAGGTCTATGGTCTCCACCTCAAAGAGCAGCACAGAGAAGTCCAAATTAAACATGATTTAATGACTCGTAAATGTAAGTACACATTGATGGCCTAAGACACGAAACGAGCTGTTTGTGTGAGAAAACCAACAGTATTTATATCGTTTTTACCTCTTGTAAACACAGCCACGTCCAAGTGATCTGAGGGCGCCGGCGCTTCGGTCTGCGCAAGCGCCGGACATGATCTCTCGCGCGTGTACGTCACTCAGTGTACACACAGAGATTTCGGAAGTGTTACCCTTCACTGTGAAGATCTAAACATATTTAGATATACAGGAAATTGCAATGGAAGACGATTTCGATATATCAACAGACAACGTTGAGTTTTTTCCGCAACCGCGCGAGAGATCACTTCCGGCGCTTTCCGAAGCGCCCGTGCCCTCAGATCACTTGACTTGGCTGTGGTTACAAGAGGTTTACATGGATAACTAGGGTTAACCTCATCATTCAAAGATTTCATAAACTGGGAGACTCTTTTAACAGCCCTTTTCCTTAAATTGCTGCAAATGATATTCCACTTTTCTCTCTCCATGACACAGTAATTACACCTACAATTACTCGAATTGCAGTCAAGAACAAGGTGCGCTGAAAGAATTTTTTTTTTTTTTTTTTTTTACATTGATACTTTTTTATTTTGTACCACATGATGCAATGTATCAGCAGCTTACCTTAATGGTGACAGTAGAGAGAGGTATAAGGGCACAAGCCATCACTTTGAGTGATTTATTGCCCAATAAAATGGCCCCCACGCTTAGCCCCGCCCCTTTTTATCCCTCCCACCCACTTCCGGTCTGAACACCTGGACCGTGGGAATTTTCCCACGGCCCCCCCTCCTCTTTTCCACCTCCCTCACCCCCTCCGGCCACCCCTCCCCTTAGGGTTGTGAGGATTTGAAGTGTGTCAGAGAGAGTTTTATGATTTTAAAAATGTAAAACGTTAAAAAAATGTTGAAAAAACATTAAAACAATGTGTTTTCAAATCTTTTTTTATTTTATTTTTTATTATTTATTTTTTAAGAAGGTTGACCGTAAGGTTGACGAGGTAAGTTCAGTGTTTTATCAAAGTCTGTTGTACATTCAAAACCAGTTTTAAAACAGTGTATAAATGTTAAAAGTATAAATTGTATTTCTTATAAGTGTTAGTGTTAAAATGTCATCAGACAAATAATCGTTTGTGCAAAACGTTGAAAGAGGAAGATAAGTTTAACCAGTTTTGTGTTTAAACATGTGTGAAAGAGCACAGAGTGTAATCTCCGGGATGCACGATAAAAAACATCTGATCGTACAGGAGGTCTGACAGCAATGATGACAGCAAGGTCTGTACACCACCCCACACCCTGACTCCTCCCACGGCACACCCACACGTGACGTGTGTGGGAAAACACTTTTTTATTAATCTTTTATATATGTTTAATACGGGGTTTTTATTCTATAATTATTTGTATATCTCTCTATGTAAATAGGTTTTGGATACTCCGTACATGGATACTCCTTGTAGGAGCCTATAAGTTGTTAAGCATAACAATGACTACCCTGCAGATGAATGCATAATTAAATGTTTAGACCAAAGAATTTAAGTCTCACCGCTAGACACCAACACACACACACACACACACACACACACACATACACATACACACACACTATCACATACTATTGGCTCCGTAATGTCTGACCCCTCTTGATGTGTTTGAAACCATGAGGGGGTCTGTTTTTATTTTTTCTCTTTTGAAGTTTTGGTGAAGAGTGATTTTATTTTATTGCATGGCTTATCAGTGATGTTTGGTCGGTTCTATCGTGAGATTCAGCATGTGTCTTTTTCTAGTTGTAAAATCAACTATCAGATCCCATGCGGTGTTGTGAAGTTTTGGTGAAGCGTGATTTTATTTTATTGCATGGGTTATTTTATTGCATGGTTTTTATCAGCGATGTTTGGCCGGTTCTATCGTGAGATTCACCATATGTTTTTCTAGTTGTAAAATCAGCTATCAGATCCCATGCGGAGTTGAAAGAACTATTCTTCGAGAAAGATGTGTTTCCGACGGGGGTCGTTTTACTTAGGGGTTGAGAGGAAAAAATGTGTTTTTGAATTTGGGGGGTCTTACGAAGACAAGAGACCAGCTCATTCGATCGATATACACTGAGCGAGATCGTCTACAGATTCGATATCCTACAAAAACATGGCCGAAGATCAATACGGTAGGGTGTAGTCTATTTCTTATTTTTTACAAAAATATTATAACAAAATGATTTCTTCTCTCATTTTTAAACATGAAACAGCAGAGGGAGCCGAGGGTGTATATTTTGACAAAGATTTGATGGAAATTTTGAACGAGCTTTGTGAGTAAATTTTCCAAACGTTATACATTTTATTGAAAATATTACTGTTGTTAATATACACCTGTCTGATTTTAGATGTGGAGTCCTTTCCAGACGGTGTTTCACCTGATGATTTTTTACATGTTTATAATGAAAATTCGTCAGAAGTGAATAACTTCGAAAACATATTATCACGCCCCCCCAGTCACATGCTAGGATGCTCAGGGCATGTATTGGCGAGTGTAGCGACCGACCCATTGGATGAGACCAGTAGGTCGTACGACAACGTCACACCTTGGGGAACACCAGGGTCGTCGAGCTACGGGTCGTCACACAGATCCCACGAAAGCGATACGAGTTCGGATGGGGATACGCATCAGGAACCTTCATCCAGCGACGGGACAACACAATCTATTGCTCCGAGCGGTCTCAGAGGCTCCGGACGTGGGATTAAGCGTCTTCGGGAGGTTTATGGGGACTATAATTCTGACAACGGGGAAGAGTTAGAATATCCATGCGAAGGTGAGCGACGTTGTTTTTTGTTTTTTTTACCTTATCATATTTTATATTTCCTAGAATTATTTTATATTTCCTAGATTTCTAAAATAATAATTGAAATGTTTTTTTATTCTCCAGAGCAAAACTTTGAGGCACAATGCACGTCCACCTCAACACCGTGTAGGAAACGGTTTTCAGACTTATATCACGGATCCGAATCGGCTGTGAACTCTCCAAATGACAATTGTGAGTTGCAAATTTTTACATATTTTCTTCTAACAAATATTTCATATAATAACCTATTCTTATGTTTTCATCTAGCACAATTTTACGATGAGGTATATCACGGAACCGAATCGGCTGTGAACTCTCCAAATGACAATTGTGAGTTGCATTTTTTTTTTTTACATATTTCATCTAACAAATATTTCATATAATAACCTATTATTATGTTTCATCTAGCACAAGAATACGACGAGAGGGGTTTAGAGTTTTTCTTACAATCCCAGGAAGCGGTGTTGGACGCCTTCGATTCTGACCAGGATTCATCAGATGACGGCAGTTCTGAGGACTCTGCAGGATGTTTCAGACCCCCATACAGATGCTGTGATGTCCAGAACCTGAGCCATGACATGCTTCGCAGCACCAACCGGAATTTTTTACGGATTTTAGAAGTTGCTAATCAACCTTTATCGTTTCAACAAACCGAGGCCATTGTGTACGAGTCCCAAAGCGATGTTGTCACACTTCTACACAGAGTGATAGACCAGCAGAATCGCCATACGACTGATTTAAGGAGCGCTGTTGATTTTTTTGGAGTTTGTCATGAGCAAACTTTGAACGAAAACAGGCAATTACGTAGTGAGGTTTTGGCAGTGCGCGGGGAAATTACGCAGGCACGGGAAGACCTGCAGCTACAGACAATTGCATTGTCGCTATTCTCAGAGAGACTAAATATTCTTCAAAGACTATTGTGGGAATTACATGAGGTCTTCATGAGAAGGTGATCATTTCCTTATTTTTATTTCAAACGAGTGATGTTATTTTGTTTAATTTGATAGTTATTATTTGTATCTGTTTTAAAAACTAGTAGTGACTAGTTATTGATGTCATTGTTGTTAATGCGGTATTATTGTTTATGTGGTAGTCCTACACATGATTTTGTTTTACACGATTTAAATAAAACATATCAAAATGCTTTCTAAAAGAGCGCGCACAGACTCAGACTCTGAAGCCGAAGAAGCCGAAAGATCTAGACGTCACACTAACAGTTTACGTCTTTTAATAAATGAGCAGTTACGAATGATAAACACAAATGGTCTAACCACAACCGAGCTATTGCGAAATATAATAGCAGAGCAAGAAAATTTGGGGGAAATACCCGTACATGACGATAATGAAAGCGCACAGACAGGCTCGGGGGTGCCTGATCGAACGAACCCCCAGCCCCCTGAGATGAGTTTGAGCCAGGCAAAAATACGCAGTCTTGCTACCGAGGGTGGTCGTGTGGGTGATTTCACAATTATCCCAAGACCGCGTTTCAACGGGGTAGAAATTAATAGAACGCTTAATCTCAGAGAAATAGACACAAACGATTTAGCCGCTTTTAATATTCATCTGCATAACATTTTAAATGAGATTGTAGATTTTTCTCAACTGATGGCCGGTGAAACGGGATATATCAACATTGCATTGTCTGGAGAAAGTTTACCCACGTCCATAAACACCGTTTTAACACCCGAGAATAATCATGATCCCTCATTATTTATCGAACAGCTTGAACAAGCAACACAGAGCAACAGTGAGATTTGCACTGATACATCACTATCGTTACAGATTTCAGTAGCTATGGACAGGCCTGGAGGGGGTCGCAGAAGAATTAGAAGTCATGCGATCAGCGAGAGTGTAGAGAGGAATAAAATGCATTTGTTCAGCCCTACAAATTTCGAAAATAATATGTGTTTGAGTTTTTGTCTAGCCTATTTCCTTAACCCGTCGCTTACTGATCAGCAGTTACAAAGACCGGCGTACGAAATCCATACAAGTTGCGGTTTTACACCACATGATAAAATAGGGTATCACAATTTGGCTGTTTTCGAAAGAAAATATGATCTAAAAATTGTGGTATTTCATAGAGACTGCTCAGGGAGGCTACAAGTGTACAAAAACATGGATGAAATTCATCCAAAGACTGTGCATTTGTATAATCACGAGGGGCATTATCATCTAATAAAAAATTTGAAAGGTTTTATAGGGAATAGCTATGTCTGCCAATTCTGCAACAGAGGGCACAACGATATACGCACACACAGATGTAAATATGTATGTAAAGTGTGCAATACGGCCGAATACCGATCACATGCTACAAACTCTAGACAATGTCCAGATTGCCTCAGATATTGTAGCAATACCTTCTGCTACAATACGCATAAAAAATCACGAGTACCTAGTGAAAGATCGCAGTGTGATACCCTGCGTTTCTGCTCGAAATGTCACTCTATTTATAGGGTTGTGAGAAACGGCGATAAGTTGAAACCCTACACCTGTTCTCCAAAGTGTTGCGTACATTGCAAAGAGGTCTTGCCAGATGATGGCAACCACGAGTGCTATATTCAACCTCTTAAGCCTGAAACACATGACAAAAAATACATTTATTACGATTTTGAAACTATGTTTGAAAATGGCAGGCATACAGCTAATTATGTATGTGCAATGACACACGACGGCGAGACGTTTGAAGCAGGTGGTACAGAATGTGTAGAGCTTCTGGTTAAACACTTTAGACGTACGAAATACGCAGGCTTTACATTCATAGGACACAATTCGTCGGGCTTTGACAATTTTATACTGGCGGAACACCTTGCAAAGGAGGGGTTAACACCAAAAATTATTATGCAAGGATGTCGTATATTATACATGTACGATACTGTGTTTAGACAACGTTTTGTCGATTCTTTTCAGTTTATCCCAATGTCTCTGGGAAAAATACCCTCGGCGTTAAACCTGGGTGTGTGTGTTAAGGGTTTTTTCCCCCACCACTTCAATAGATTGGAGAATGCAAATTACGTGGGGCCCTACCCGGCAAAAGAGTTTTACGGTTATGACACTCTCAGTCAAACCGAGCGCTCTAGATTTGATCAATGGTACACAGGTGTATCAGGGGTCTTTGACTTCAAAAAGGAGCTCGCTTTTTACTGTCGGAATGACGTGATTATTTTACGCCTAGCGTGTATAAAATATCGTGAAGAATTCATCGAATGTACAAACATTGATCCGTTTAAATCAGTGACACTTGCTGGAACGTGTATGAAGGTGTTCAAAACTAATTTCCTTGCGCGTGACACCCTGGCTCTCACACACAGTCACGCATACATTAATCAGTATAAAGCTTTCTCAAACACGTCTATACAATGGCTGGAGTATCACGCGAAGGAACAGAACGCGGATGTCCAACACGCATTGAACAGCGGCGAAGCCAGCTTCGGACCCTATCATGTTGACGGGTATTATGTGAGTAAAGAGGGTGTCAAGACAGCTTTAGAGTATTTAGGATGCTTTTTTCACGGGCATTGTTGCAGATTTAAGGATGAAGAAATTAATCCCTTATCAAGAGTGTCTTTCGGGGCACTCAGGAGACAGTCGGATGATAAACTAGAAGCCCTTCGTAAAGTGTATTCCTTGCGCGTTATTTCTATGTGGGGGTGTGAGTGGGAGGCTGCGAAACAAACAGATCCGACAGTGATACAATTTATGAAATCTTACGAAGCGCCCGAGAGAATGACGCCTTTGTGAAGCACTTTATGGAGGACGTACAAATACGTATAAACTATACCACGAAACAGCCGAGGATGAGAGGGTGGATTATTATGATTTCACATCCTTGTATCCGTACGTACAATCATGTAAAACTTATCCTATTGGCCACCCTAAAATAATTGTTAAGGATTTCGAACCTATAGAGAATTATTTTGGGCTTGTCAAAGCCACCGTCCTCCCCCCTCGCAAGCTCTATCACCCAGTTCTGCCTTACAGAAGCGGTGGTAAGCTATTATTTCCTTTGTGTAGGACTTGTGCTGAGAACCGGATTCAGACCCCTCAATGCTGTCACACGGATGAGGACAGGTGCATGAAAGGCTCGTGGGTTTCCATCGAATTACAGCGAGCTATTCAACACGGATATGAGGTGTTGAAAATAGATGAAATCTGGCATTTTGAACAAACATCTGACAGCTTGTTCAGTGATTATGTAAATACATTTCTAAAATTCAAGCAGGAAGCCTCTGGCTTTCCCTCACACGTGGTGACAGACGCGGATAAGCAGTCTTATGTCGACGATTATCTTGAAAACCAAGGGGTTCAACTGGACATTTCTAATATTTCATACAATCCGGCAAAAAGATCCATAACGAAGCTAATCATGAACACTTTATGGGGTCGCTTCTCTCTTCGCAGCCATCTCCCCAGCGCCGAGCTTCTGACAGAACCTGAAGAGTTCACACAGCGTCTTTTTAGCAACGCATATGTGATAAAACATTTCTCTTTTGTATCTGACTCCGTGGCTTTAATCCAATGGTCTTACGCACAACAAGACCCCTCTCCGACTCGTGATGTTAACGTGTTTATTGGGGCATTCACCACTGCATACGCGCGACTCGAGCTCTATAATCTTTTGGATAAATTAGATAAGAGAGTCCTTTATGCCGATACAGATTCTGTTATCTTTGTATCGAAAAACGGAGATTGGATTCCTGAGACAGGACCTTATCTCGGTCAGCTCACGAGTGAATTAGAACCGTCAGACTATCTGGTTTTATTTTCAGCATCAGGGCCTAAATCTTATGGTTTTGCCACTAAAAATGGGCATACGTGTCTCAAAGCTAAAGGGATAACGCTTCACGCTAAGAACGCACAAATAGTCACGCTGCAGAGTCTGATAGGTCTTGTGCGCTCATATGTTGAGACAGGTGTCAGTACGCACCTGCTCGCTAGCACGGACACCATCACACGCAATAAGTCGCACTTCACGCTGCATAATAAAACAGTTGTGAAGACGTTCAGAATCGTGTATGACAAGCGTGTCCTTCTACCAGACTACACAACATTGCCTTACGGGTTTTAACAATATCTGTGAATATGTGTGAAACAGATGTTTTTGACTATAGGCTCATGCATCCTTTTTCCGGGGTTGTTAGTGGTCCAAGCAATAGCGGGAAGACTTTTTTTGTGAAGACTCTAATGTATAACTCAGACAGAATGTGCTCTGTGAAGTTTGATAATTTTGTTTACATATATACATCCTGGCAACCTTTATACGACGAACTCTTGCATGCTTTTGATAATAAATTTATTGAAAATATCCCCAAGAAACTGGATGATGAATCTTTATTTCCTCGCGATAAAAGATCCCTTTTAATTTTAGATGATGTCATGTCTCAAGCAGCATGCAGTTCTGAAGTCGAGAGGGTTTTTACGCAGTACACCCATCACAATGGGATTAGTTGCTTATTATTGGTGCAGAATCTTTTTTTCCAGGGTAAATCTACCAGAACTATAGGGCTTAACGCAAATTATTTAATAATATTTAAAAAAAACCGAGATAAGCAACAGATAGGTGTTTTGGGTCGTCAGATGTTTCCTGGTAATACAAAAATTTTCATCGAAGCGTACCAGGATGCAACCGAGAGGCCTTACAGCTATTTACTGATAGATTATAAACCGCAAACACCTGAAAGATTTCGTCTCAGAACAGATTTACTGTCAGACTATCCGGCGGTCTACGTCCAGAAAGGGGGTTTAACATGAGTTCGAGACTTTCCAGAAATCTGTACCTTTTGAAGTTATTATACAAGAGCTCACCCAGACAACGAAACGCTATTCTCCATTCAGCACCTGACGAGCTTATACTGGCTCTCTGCGAAGTCGCACTCAATATTCTTCATGGTAAGATCCCTCTAACTGCGAAACAACACGGATCTTTAAAAAGGAGAAAGACTGAGATAAAGTACGTCGCTAATAAAAAGATCAACATAACCAGAAAGAGGCGCATGATTAATCAAAAAGGAGGGTTTATCTTGCCTTTATTATCAGTAGCTCTGCCTTTCATATCTAGTCTGATAACTAGAAGCTAAATCTGAAGAGAATGGATCATACTGATAAAATGTATCTAGTGCCAAAGCATCAATTGGACAGACTAAGGTCTGCACAAACACCTGGCGAAAACATCCACACTTTTGTGGAGGACCATCTGGATTCAGCTATTAGAGAGATATTGCAGAAACATGATCTGAACACGTACGAGAAGGCAAAACTTTACACCAATGCTTTACAGCGATATCTTAGTGTGGTGAAACACAATGATATGGAAAGTAGCACACTGACATTCACACACCCACCCGTTGAGACCGAGACCAGTGAGATCGCTCATGCATCAGATAGATCTGAGGAAGCCCCTGATGATGTAATCGTATCTGAAGTATTAAACAATGTACCACAGAGAAGTTTAAAAAATGTGAAATATATTATGGATAAAATGTCCAAAGCCAAACACTTGTCTTCATGGGCAGATAACGGGGAATTTGTTTATAAAGGGGCAATCATCCCCGGATCCCATGTGTTTGATCTGGTGAAAAGTGTGACGTCACCACAGATGATACGTGATAACAGGCGTCCAGTGGGGTGGCATGCGTTTCTGGAGGCTTTTGCCAATCTGCACATACCTTATTCAACTGTAGCCAACCATCATGTTAGGCACATGATCGAATCGCTTAAAAGAAAAACAACAGATGATAGCTTTGGAGATGTACCGTCGAAATCATTGAAAAAACGAGGACATCGTAAAACACCACCGCACACCCCTGATGCAGCTGTATTTAATTCTTCTAAATTAGACAGTAAACAATGGTTGGATTTTTAACAAATGATTTTATCTATTTTACCCAATGTGTGTGACTTATCCTATTTCATAAGTCTATGAATTTCATATTTTTTATTTTAAAAAATGTATATTGTGTTGTTGCTTTTGTGATGTCAAATAAAAGGGGAGAAACACATCATTCGTTTACGTGTCATTTTATTCGATACATATGCACATACACCAAAGAGATACCATAGAGTCATTTTTTAACAGATTATCATTATGGTAAAATTTCATTATATTCTCATACTCAAAACCTCGAGAAATATGATACAGAAAAAAAACACAATGCTGTCCACAGGTAACAGAAGTATAATCTTGCACTTGTCTGGTAGAATAATGAACTTGTGTAGAATTATTTTTTAGAAAATCTTGAATAGACCTAGGAAAACAGTCTGCATTCGGAGGGTTGCCGAAGCTGTCAAAGAAACACGCGACACCATTTCGACCTACGTGCATCGCCACCCAATGTTGCCCCGGATCACCCGATGCGTCTGTATTAGAGATTAACAGGGCCGGTGTATCTACCAATGGTGCTTTGGGGAGGTAATCGCTAGGAAACACACCTAGAAAATTGATGTCACAGAAGTTATCCATGATTTCCGTCAACTGTACAGTATTCATTTCAAGCCCCACGTCAGTGGTGTTCAGCGAGCACCTGTCTCCGGTTTGATATTTCGAGAAGAGAATCGTAGGTTGCATAAATTAAAAGATTGACGGTGTGTTCAAGCGGCTCTCTAAAACGCACTTCTAATCTAATATTTCCCGATCTAATTAGTGACATGTGTTGCCCACATTCGTCATCGGGCGTGAGATTGAAAGCGTAGAGTGTGTATCCATTTAGAAAATCCTCCCTGTCTATGGCCAGCGGCTGATTATTCAAATGTCTACCGGTCGCAGACACCAACTGGTAAAATTCCCTAACGGCGTTACCTAAATTATATTGGGGTTGAAGAGGCCTATTAGGATTCGAGACTCCATCTGCGGTGAGATTGAGATACTCTAAATTAAAGTGCTTAACCCTCTGGGGACCAGAAACGCGCCCGCGCGTTTTGCCGTTTTTTTTTCACATAGCAGAAAAATAGACTTAAAATACTCTGTTGATTTTGATCGTACACAGTGGCGGTTCTAGAGGGGGGGCCAGGGGGGCCCGTGCCCCTGTGACAAAAAGCTTGGCCCCCCTTGTGGCCCCCCTAAATGTGGAGTTTGAAATAATTTTTACAAAACTGTTTTTTGCTATCGTTGTATGCGTATTATTTTTTATTTTTCTATCTTTGTGGATTTGCATTTTCACGTGACAATTCGCTTCACATTCGCGGGAATCGCGGCAGAATAACGCCTGTCTCCTGCACGCGAGAGAGGAGAGAAGGAGAAAGCTGGTAAATGTCAGTTCAGTTGTAAGTTCATTCTTTATGTGCGTATGGGGTGTGCGATGTGTATTGTCTATTATGATATTGTAATCATTGTTTTAACTATGTAGCCTACGAGGCACTGTGAGCTGACATAGCATTTGTCTATCGTCCTTTCACTACTGCTGTGTGCAGGTCATATAGGCTATGTCCCCAAATTAGTTTTTGTCTTATATTTATATCATATTATGTTCTTATATTAGAATATCACATCAGCAAGAGTGCCGTTTTCCCGTGCACAATTGCAACTGTGATATTTATGTTATACAACAGTTAAATTAACAATAAGTTAACATTGGGAGTTACTTTTCAGACACAATATTGTCAATATTGTTTGTTTTCCCTTTATTTCGCCGACTAGAATTTCATAATGAAACCGTAGCAGAGTCTCAATGGAACACAGTGATGATTTATTGACTGAAATCCGCGTTTTGAACGAATCACTTGTTCTTTCCCGATGAATCAGCCGTTTGAACAAATCGTTTGAATGAATGAATCCCTCTTACAGGGACTTGCCGCCGCCTACTGGCGGTTTTAGTTTCATATTTAAAGTATCCTTTAATTAAAACGTTAAAATTAGAAATAATTTCATATTTAAATATTGATTTAAAAAAAATCTCATAGCTTTATTTATGCAATTGTAAATGGAGTGTAAATATATATTAATGCCACTTCTGTGTCACCTCTGCACTGCAAAGATGGATTTTGATTGAATTAATTAATTTGACTGGTAACAGTGGTACTGTATAATTATTGCATAATTAAGTATTATTGTATAAATAAGTATAATTACTGTATAATATGAATGTTAGTATTTGACATAAAAGGTGATGCATAACTCTAAATAAGTTTAGAAAAAATGTCCATATATAGGTGAAAATGCCCCTGGAAATCAATTTAAGGTGGCAAATATTGCCCCTTAATTAAAAAAATGTATTTCTGTCACTGCTGTGAACTGACCACTGCATAGAATATGAAAAATATTAATATCTTCGTGAGTCAGCTGTCAACAACAGGCCTAAACCAGCCATAGCACCAGCACAAAAACACAATCAGTAAAATATTATCTAATTATTAACAAAATGTTGAAAATATTGAAATATATTTTTGTCAATATTGCACACCCCTAATGTACGGTATTAATTTTGATTTCTTTAGGTCTTAAAAAGCCTTACATTTGACTTTAAAAAGTGTGCAGGAACCCTGTAAACGGTTAGACATATCAAGTCAGTTATTTTCAGTAAATGAATTAATAAGCTTCTTGGTCCCCATTGCTTTTGCTCTATACTTCTCAAAATGAAGAGAAAGAAGGACATCATGTCTATTACAGTTACTGTGACTAATACTGAATATGTAATGCAAATGTAAAAATATAATGGAAATGCAAATACATTGTTGAATGATTACGGTATTTTGCCTGTTAATGCCTGCAGCAGTGCAGAAAATGATATGACAACAATAAGGTCTAAATGTAACTGGCCCCTCTAACAGTACAACTGGCCCCAGCTTGGCCCCCCCAGTTGAAATGGGCTAGAACCGCCACTGATCGTACATATAAGTGTTATACATCAATCGATCTTGTTAATTGTCTATTATTTTTCTGTATACTCACAATAAAAACAAAGTTTTGTGCTTTTTGTCAAATAAAGAAAAATAAACATGATGCGAGTTTTGCCTTCTCTCTGTCAGTGCAGTCCATTCTGAAACACGTCCGAAAAATTAACTCTAACTCTGCAAATACTTGTCACACAGGCACGAGAGATTTTTCTTTATGAAGCTTGAATTCTCTTCTTTTCAATGATGTAATTTATATAAAAAACAAATATTCTCAGTTTATGTAATCTGTACGAAAAGAGAGTGCTGTCAGATTTTTTTTCCCCAGCTCATTACACTTCATTACGCGTTAATCTGACACGCCCACGGAGGACGCGCGCTATTCAAACGCAAATGTTGAGGCAAGCCATGACAATGCCCACATCAGCTGTTCCACCGCGGCGGTAAAATTTGGGGTGTATTTGCTGCCTTTTACCGCCAAGAGGCGCTACAATCATAGACTCTGAAAAGTGTTTGTTTATTCTCTCTAATGCGTAATCTGCTGCCGCACCGCACTGATTCAGAGCGATTGAAAGCTGGTAGCAGATGAATTCAACAAGTGAAACGTATAGTTAAAATAATTCCTAATCACAATACTGAAATTAGGCTACTGAAATGAAATTGAATAAATAATGAAAAAGTAAAACATTGCAATAAAAACATTTACAGACGTACAGACGATAGCTCAGTGGTTAACGCAACAACACGAGCTTCGAGGAGCTTCAATCGACCCGAGATCGAATCTCAATGTAGCATACATGTTGTTAACTGATGTTGGCCAACAGCGTTTATATTTAACCTTCTTGATGCTTAAATAGCTAACTGTTTATAACTGTTTACTTATTTAAAGTCAAGAGTTTTGTTTAATTATCATTACAACATAAATTTGCTACATTCCAGTAGAACCGCAGCCGCTGCACAAACGACAAAAACTGATGAAGGAAGATTGTCAGCCGATTGCATCAGAAAATGAAAATGAAGAAGCTCGTCTTTAGTCTGCTAAATTATTGTGTAATGTAAAAGAACACGAAAATTACTTAAGTTTGAAACCAAGTTCGAACATTTCAAGGTTTAAATAAAGTGTCGGGACAGTTTTTTTAATTTAAAACAGGGTTGCATCGGGTTTAGAGTTTATTTCTTTTGCGATGCAAAATAAGAAACACTAGGCTAATCTTATTCTTGCGACATTTTAAATTTGTATTGCCAAAGAAATGACAGCTATATTAAACAATTAAAACAGTAGGCCTACAAAACGAAAATTGTCCAAAGCAACATAATTAAATTAAAACATGCATTTTTCTTTGCCTCTCTCGCGCTGAATCTCTTTTTAACAAGTTTATTTAGTCTCCCTCGCTCTCCATATGAAAGAGGAACATTAACACCTAGGCCTATTGTCCTGCGCGCTCGATACAGCACTGAACTGTCCCTCCAACCCCCCACAGGCTATCGGAGTCTGAGGCTGACTTAACACAAAGAGAAGTCGCAATTCACACTTAAATCGCTATTCTAGACAGTGTTGATAATGAAGGAATTAAATGATTTAGTTACATGTAGCCTAGTGATATTTCTATCATAAAAGTTTATTACTAAATATTTCATTATTTCAGTAATTGATGAAATAAAACTGGTTTGGGCCAGCTTTTTCCAAGCAAAACTAAATATAATCTGAAAAAACGCATGTTAATTTGTTTTCATGAACAAAATGTTCAACTCAATATTAAAGTCTACATGGATCTTTGGATCCTTTCAACCAGGCATGCAATTTGTGAATTAAGTTTTTTATTTTTTATTTTTTTATTCAAATAAATATCGAACCACGGAGCTTCGTGGTAATGCTGCTAAATTAAATAACATGTATTGAATAATTATGAACTTAAATGAAACAATATCGCAACATTTCGACAAATACATTATTTGATCTGTTTTTACATTTTAATTCAGGGCGATTTAGCCTGCTACATTTAATTAGAGCGAGATTTTCACCCTTGTCATTTTCTCATTGGGAAGCGCTTACAGGCTACATCATGTTTGAGTACATCCTCTGTACCTCTCGTTTTCATATGGATTACATAATCAGATAACATGTTTTAGCCTGAATATTTAGACATTTAAAGGCTTTAGACAGAGCCGATTTCTTATAGTGACTGAGCTGAAGTGGCTTCGGTTCTTGTTTTTGTCGTTAGCAAAAGTTCGAATAAAACCCGACTTTAGAAAAATCCATAGGGCCACTCGGCGTGGTCTGCCAAAACACTTAATTATAAACTTCAATATTTCATTCAAAATAATCTCAACACGCTTTGTAAAATTTTGAAAAGCCGTGCATGCATTAAGGCCACTTGAACTAATGAACAACTGAAACGCTGGTTTTGATTTTATTGTTTGTCGTTGTTTAAACGTGCTTGTTGCATATCTCTATTTTATATTTGATATGGTCTATTGGTGAAGTAGCCTATAGCATTGATTAGCTGTGGAGGGAGGGGTGTGGGGATTCAAATAATTCAGCAGAAGCAGGGATGTTTAGACCAGAAGGAAATCCCCGTCCCCTCTGGCAAATCACACTTTACTTAAAACCATGTTTTTAAAAACTCTAGGTTGTAGGGAATCAAAATAATAATAATAATAATAGGCCTAATAAAAAAAAAATATATATATATAGGCTATATATGTAAAATTACTTTTTTTACAGAACTGCTTTTGAAATTACGATTGGTAGCCTCGTACGATTGGTACAGATGCAACGTCGTTGTGTTCGATACTATTGTTCCTAGTGTAAAATGGTAATGCATGGTAATTTTATTTTATAAATATAACCAAAAAACTGTATGGCGTAACAGAGTTTTAGAGCTAGACAAATCTCTCTGCATTAATAAATATAAAATTTGCAGTAGACCATGTTTGATCGGGATTTGAACCTGTGTCATCTTGATGATCGAACCGTCAGTTCTACCGCTCGGCTATTAATTTCCTCACTGAGAAATGCCCAAACGTTTGATTCTCACATGAGCGAGAAAACGTTTTGTCGTTAGCCTGTGTGAGTGTAGGCCTACTTTAGCCTACCTACATGAATAAAAGTAGACCTTTTACAGTTTTAAAAGATGATATCTTATCTGTATGACCAACAATTACGCAGTAAGTTCTTTTAGCTGTTATGAGAAAAATAAATCCAAATGAACGCGCCGCCGCGTTTGTCAAACTCTAATTCAACATGCCAGAATAAAGCCAGATTTTAGAATAATGCATAGCCACTCGGCGTGGTGTGCCAAAATACCCTAATTATAAACTTCAATATTTCATTCAAAACCATCTCAAAACGCTTTGTGACATTTTAAAAAGCCGTGAATGTATTAAGGCCACTGGAACCAGGATCGTAACTGAAACGCGCTGCATGTCTCAATACAGGAGCGCTGGTTCAGATTGTATTGTTTGTTGTTTAAACGTGCATGTTGCATATTTAAAAATATTTGTTTAAAAATAAATGTTTGTTGTAGGCTTATTTGTAAATTACCATAACTTGTAGAATTTCATCCTTACTGTTGTTAATTGACATTAGCCCCACTTACGTTTTGATAAATGTCCCTTTGCGCCACCTGGCGGTCATTTCGCGAGCGACTTTGAAATGCGACTGGTTTATTTTTATTGTATTGGTCTACTTTAAAAAATAATACTTTATAAGACATTTATGGGAAAAGACTATTTTCTTTTCAAGATGTTTCCAACTGTAACTTTGAACCAATTCTGTAGACTGGCCCATATAGCATTTGACCAGGATTTGTTTCCAGGTATGACTAAAAATGTGCTTCTGGCTTTCATTTATATTTTGATTGTTTGTATATATATATATATATATATATATATATATATATATATATGTGTGTTTGTGTGTGTGTGTGTGTGTGTGTGTATATATATATATATATATATATATACACATGTAGGTTATAAATATATACAAGAAAGAATGCAATGACAAAATATATATATATATATATATATATATACATGTAGGCTATATATATATATACAAGAAAGAATGCAATGACAATATATATATATATATATATATATATATATTGTCCTTACATTCTTTCTTGTGTGACACCCCTGAATGAAAGGCTCATTATTATGCAGGGTCACTGTCTGAGAACCACTTAATTATTCATGATAGGGGTTGGGCCGTTCCGCCCATCCGCATATTGCCTTGGCAAACAAAAAAATGTTTTTCACAATTTAAAACAATCTATTGTTTTATGTGAATGATTAGGAAGGATGATTTTCAGATCATTTTGAAGCAAAAACTCTAGGCAACAACGTACATTAGTCAAAAGTCTTGTGGACTCATATTTAGTATGTTTTTTGTGTCCTTATTTCAAAAACTTTATTTTTTAGTTTTTTCAATAACCACGCATAAACAATATTCTCTCAAAAATACAAACATGTACATACATGTTGCTCACACATTATGGTAGACCTGTTTGTGCTAAATAGAGATTAATTTCACCTGTGCCATTAATATGTTTATAAGCAACTGAAAAAAGCACAAATGTCAGAGCATGTCAAAACATCCAAAGGGCCCCAAAAACACTCTGGTCCCCAGAGGGTTAAAAGCAAAAGGGTTTTTGTCATAAGCCCCTGTGAACGCCGAGTTATCAGTCATAGCTAAAATGATAGATTTTGGAAGAGTGCCGAGGAAGAGATTCTCGTGGTTTGAGACGCGCGCCCCTGCTGGTATGGAGAAATTTTTCACACAGACACGGTCTATGGGGTATTTGGCTGTCGCCGAGAGAAGCGCTTGTGCGTGCCCCAAACGCACAGCCGGTGATACGCTGACTCTCTTGACAAAGAGTGAAGCTGAGAGAATTTTTAGCTTGTAATCGATTGCGTCGCCGCTCATCAAGCAGAATGCGTCTTTTGCTCTGGTCAGGCGAATACGGATATCAACCCCGTTCAATAATAGTTTCAGTTGAAAGAACATATCACAGTGTATCGGTGCTAATAACTCCACCACATTACTGGCATTGGTGAACGCGGCTCTTTTTGTCAAACCTTCGTTGCCGGCTCCAGGGATAGTCGAATCCATGCTCCCCGCAGTATCCTTAAAAAAGAGACCTGCTGAAAAGTTGCTTTCTAACGTGTCTCTCCCATAATTAATGAGCGTTTCGATAATACATCTATAAGGATAAGTGCTGGACGGTTGTGAGACTAGACGATCCCCCAAAGACACATCAACCTGTGAGAAGATAGTCGCCGCCGGGTAATTGAGAAACGTCACTGGAGCTCCCTCAGGGCAGTCGGACCCGTCCGGCATAGTTATTTTGACACGGGTAAATAATAATGTGTTATTCAAATCTGTGTAATCTTCACCCGTCCCCGCTATGAAGAATTCAATCGGAGATAAATCAGAAATAGCCGAAATCGGTGGGTATTCGATGTAGGTGTTCTTCTCAATAGCTGTTTGTGTCAAAGGGACGGTAAACAGATCCAGCTCGGATTTAACACATTCGTCAGACATGCAATGTAGCAGAGACATGTTTTTTATTTTTATTTTTTAGAATATAGTATTGACTCGTCTTTTTAATTTTGTGGTTCTTTTCACACGCTTCACACGAGTTCTTCTTTTGATTTTTGCGACTGAGCGTTTTTTGGTGACGCTCCTGCTTTTCTTTATGCCATGACCACGCCCCTTTCTCATACGGGCCCCAGGTGGCTTTAATCGTCTACGCCCCATCACCATCAGACCATGCCCGCTCTGACCGTCATCGTTGTTATATGACTTTGCTAGGGCTGTGCTAACGACGTCACTCACTATATTTTTTGCTGCGGCTTTCATGTGTGGTTTTGCTATACTGAACCCTCTCCTAATAAGCGGCACAGCCAATCTATACAACCCTCTAAACAAACCACCGATACCTGATAAAAAAAAACCACCGTACATAACTCCGCCACCTGTGTATCCGGGGATACCATTTCCGGTTTGCGCTTGGTAGTACGAGACGTAACGCTCGGGATCCGGCTGGTATGGTGCTAGATAAGCCATTTTTTAAAACAGGTGTTGCTTCACGGGTCTAAAGTGTAGTTTAGATACAACCTTCCCGTAGGTGAATGGGACGTCTCTGTTTAAGTCGTCTTTAATCTCTATAGTAATCTCGTTAATACTGTTTTTATTAAGACGCACGTAGTGTGACTTGTCGTACCTGACACTGACAACTTTGTTAGTCTCACCTTCGATGTGTACTGTGCCTAGTAAAGGTACATGGACATCTCCAACTGTCTGGCACTCGATTATATCAGTGTATACATACAATGTGTAAAAACCCCCACTTATATCAGCCTGGAACGGAGCATATGTGATGTGTGTGTCTCGATGTTCATCTGAACTGTTTACAGTTTCTATAGAAACCCCTGGTTTTAAACCCAGGATGATAGCCAGCTTGCCATAAAATGTCAGCGACGTCCCGTGAGGTGCTTTCAGAAATACCTTATTCTTTATACGGTCGTAGACGAGACGTACCGCCGGGGGGAGAGAGATGTTTATATCCCTGAGTAAGATGGGTACATCCTCAAAATACCCACATTTCAACGTATACCGACTCGTTGATAATTTTAGAGGTTTCTGAAACGCATCACCCCTAACAGGGAGCTCGTGGTTATCCTGCAGCAGACATTGATCACAAACAATAACAAAAAATGCGTCATCCTCATTAAATGCATACCACATCAACGGATATTCAAATTCGACCAATGCCACCTCCCACAGGCCTTTTAAAATTATACTTCTGGCCAGTCTAGTTCTGTAATTGGATATACAATTCTCAGGATAGATGCCACTCGAGGCATTGCACGGGAGCGTGACATAGAACCCCTCCTCAGACATAATTCACATAAATGACACCTGTTACGAATTCACTACGGCTTTAAGGCGGTTTGTAGATCCATCACCTGCTTTTCGGGGACCCAGCTGTTGAATTTTGTAGGCCAGCCAAGCCACTTGACGAGAACGTACATGACTTTTCCACGACGTTGTTTGTCCAGTATTTTTTCAACTTTGAAAGCCGAATTATTACTAACTATAATCCTCTGTAATTCTTGTTCATAAAAACAACCTTCAATCAAGTCCCCATCATAGTCCTGTATCCGATACACGACCGGATTTCGGGGTATACACGCCGTTATGGTGAAGTATTCTTCAGTATAATTCTGTTCGTACCCCTTTGCGAAAATATTACGGGTTTTAGATACTCGTACAACGTCTCCAATCGAGAATTTAAACTTGGGTGTCTCTTTACGTTTTTCCCCATATAAATTATTAAACACCACATTTTCATTTTCCTTATCCACATCCACTGGTCTCATTTTAATTGATTTGTGGTAGCTTGAATTATAGCCATCTGTCAGGTCTTGCAATATGTCACAGTAGCGTTTGGAATTAATAGCTGTCAAATAACGCCACATTCGTCCTTTTAAAGTTCTATTAAATCTTTCGACCACACTCGCTTTTAAATCGCTGGCTGTTGCAAAATGATGTATGTTATATTTTTTCATCAATTGCTGAAAATGTTTATTGAAAAATTCTGTACCCTTATCTGTCTGTAACTTGACAGGTATCTGCCCCTCTCTCAAAATAGACGTAAAAGCTTTAACCACTTCCGGTCCAGTCTTATTTTTCAAAGGTCTGGTCCTAGCGTATTTACTGAAAACATCTATAACCGTAATTATATATTTAATACCCTGATTGTGTTTAGAAAAAGAAGACATATCGACTAAATCCATCTGAAACTGTTGGCTTTTCCCATACACCACTACACGGTTCCGTTTATATTTTATTGGTGCAGTTCGATGGAGCGTGTATGTGTCCTGACTTGAAAGCCATTTGGTCACCTCTTTATCAGATAATTTTACACCGTATTCCTGTAAAACAGCCTGTTTTAATTCGTTTTTACCCCCCAATGCACCGGAATTTGCAGGGTCATAGTAAATCTTTTTCATAAGGTCCTGATTAGCCATGTCGTCACTGTGAGTTTTCAGAGAATAATGAGTCAGATGGCGAAAGTTGTCAAGATTTTATTTTTATTTTTTGCAATCACACGTATATATATATATATATATATATATCATCAAACAACAAAGGCTTTTTTTATTTTTTCCATGTACATTTTTTTATTTCAGGAATATCAATTAATTCTTACAAAAACACACATTTTTTCAGGATTTACAAGCATACATAATGAACTAAATGTCGATCATCCAAACAGTAAAATAAACCTCACACACATTTCAAAATTTCTCTCCAGAATGTGTTCAAGTAACAGGTCAATAATTTGAGGGGCATCCGCCCCCCTCTTTCTTAACAATCTGCAGACATCAGTTACATACGTACAAAGACATACAAAGTTTCCTATTCTAAGAGAGTTCTTACATTCAGGCATTAGTTCGAGGTTTGTGTACGTGTACGGATCGGAGTTATGGCTGACGGATATGTTCACCATGTTATTCCAGTCGCTCGATGACTTGCGTGCAGTGTTCATATGACTCATTAACTTTGCTAGACCTGTATCATCCATAGTTGCGTGGGTATTTGTTGCATGATTATCATCGATAATCTTGTAGAGCAGACTTGATACCCCTTGTTTAACATGCGATTTAAAGAAATACTTGGTGATCCAGAATGTGCAGAGATTCCACATTTTCACACAGCGGTAGACTCAGGTTTTTCGACTGCGACGAGTTTCCACTTATCGACAGCAGAGTAGATAATCTCCTCGCAACTTTCATCCACAAGTTTCTGTCTGATAGATCCTAGGTGTTCCACGATGTACATCTCATCCCGGAGTTCGAACAAAATCGTCTCGATAGACCCCTGGATTCTTTGCAGGTGCGGAGTAGCTCCATACAGAGTCAGAGCATGCGCCAGGATATTTTTTAACCCATGCCTGAGGACCTCCTGTCTGATCTCGTCAAAACATCCATAGAAGTAATAGGGACACGGCTCGAATAAACAGGAATGTCTTGTCTGGGACGGATGATCCACAGTGCAACCGCCGCATGTTTGCTTCATCCGCTTGTCTATTAAAAATTCCAATATGATGGCTACAACCGCCTTAATAATCCTATGACCGGCATCCCCTATACACGCATCCGGTTCGTCACCGGTCGTGACGCCAGGGCTCTCGTAGACTGCTGGGGGTGGAGACGCAGGGGATGCACCAGAACCATGACTTGTGAGGAATGCAAGGTTGTGGTATCCAAAATCTGTACAAAATTTATTCAGCCAGTCGATGTTTCTCTGTGTACATCCATTCGATGCATCTGACACCCCCAAAACCGGTGATAATCCTATTGGTGGGTATCCATCAATAGTTCCAAGAGGTGAGTATGATGAGGTGACATCTTCCTGAGACATGTTGTGAGTGTGAGCCAGACTGTCGGAATGGGGAGGTATTTAATGTTTGTAGAGTGTGGGAGGAGCTATATGAACACCCCTCCTGCTGGGCCTGCACCATTCAGGGTGAAACAGTTTGACTTTGATGTTTTTGTACCTCTCATAAGCGTCGGACCATTGAAAAAGCTTATGTATTTTAGAAAAAATGTCTTCCAGCACGGGTAAATCCTTCCATTGAAACATAAATTTTAAATCGTAGTATTCTAAATGTTCACTCTCGGTAATGGGCCATGAACACACGGATGCATCCTTTCCGAAATCACTGCAGAGTATGTATATGTAATCCTCTGCATATTTGTGGACATGATCAGCGAGTAGTCTGTATCGTGTCCCCATTGTTAACCCGCTCCACTCAGCAATGAAAAGAGGCTCGTCTCCTCCGTCTTTCAAGTCTCTCCAGACTTTTGTATAAAATAAAATCCAATCTCGCTCCGTGAACATCAAATCGGGGTCTTCCGTCATATTCGTTGTAAATTTCTCATCACCGTCCACGTTGCTCAATCTGACTTCTCGATTGTTTTTATCAAAATTGTACATGCACGCACGGCCACCTGACAGGTGGAATACATATTCCACACGCTCCGCTGGCTCGTGGAGAAACCTCGTTAATGAAGGACCATGTTTTTTCCGCAGTGCCAAAGTCAGATCCTCCATAACCTCATCAATGCTTCTTTCAGGAGTCTTGGGGGCTGCAGTGGCCATAGTTTTCTACTTGAATAAAAAATCACAAGTATTACGCTCTGAGCTCGCGCTCGTTTTTTAAATCTCATGTGACATCACACCGTCGGGGGGTGTGGTTTGTGTATGACGCTTGGGTCCCCCCTGTGCGGTGCTTTCCCACACACGTCACTTGTGGGTGTGCCGTGGGAGGAGTCAGGGTGTGGGGTGGTGTACAGACCTTGCTGTCATCATTGCTGTCAGACCTCCTGTACGATCAGATGTTTTTTATCGTGCATCCCGGAGATTACACTCTGTGCTCTTTCACACATGTTTAAACACAAAACTGGTTAAACTTATCTTCCTCTTTCAACGTTTTGCACAAACGATTATTTGTCTGATGACATTTTAACACTAACACTTATAAGAAATACAATTTATACTTTTAACATTTATACACTGTTTTAAAACTGGTTTTGAATGTACAACAGACTTTGACAAAACACTGAACTTACCTCGTCAACCTTACGGTCAACCTTCTTAAAAAATAAATAATAAAAATAAAATAAAAAAAGATTTGAAAACACATTGTTTTAATGTTTTTTCAACATTTTTTAACGTTTTACATTTTTAAAATCATAAAACTCTCTCTGACACACTTCAAATCCTCACAACCCTAAGGGGAGGGGTGGCCGGAGGGGGTGAGGGAGGTGGAAAAGAGGAGGGGGGGGCCGTGGGAAAATTCCCACGGTCCAGGGCTGCGTTCCAAACCGCATACTCAATGAGTAGGTACTTAATTTCAATGAGTACTTACTTAACGAGCGCTAAAAGAGTAGGTACTTAATAGCCAAATCTCGTTGAGTATGAATGCGATCCGGACATCATCCGCCATGTTGACGTTATCATGTGACCTATGACGTTATCACAAGCGCAACAATTTAAAAGTAATGAGCAACAGGTGCACCACCGACATCTCACTGCATCAGTACAACCTAACTAGAACAGTTTTTCATCAGCGTTTGAAATGGTTGGCATGTCTGCAATAGTTAGACGAATGTGTGCACAAAGGAGACGTCGGGCTGCTGCTCGGAGATCTCGCCTTTGGAGAAGACTGATGATTTTACACTCAAACAAAGCAAGTATTACTACTTAAAAAAAATAAGATTACCCCAGAATGAATTGCATTACTAGCCCACCCCAACACTTATGCACAATAATGACAAATGCTGACCAGCACTTAATTATATAACATTTTCTTAATTAAAATTATATATTTTGGTAAAACAAGCAAACTGTTGTATTGTCATATGACATAGATGTATGAATACACACTAGACAAATGCAGCTGATGTGAATACATACAATTTCATTCAAGCAATGATTAATGCAAGAATTCATGAAATGAATATTTTATTGAAACATGAATAAATATTTAATATGAAACATGAATAAAAATAAGTAAATGAATGAATAAAAGATATCATATCATCACAATAAATAAATACATATACAAGTCAATACCACATTAAACATTGCTTTATTCAAGCTTTTTGTTCTAACAAACTATGATGTATTGACAGGCGGTGAACCCCACATCATACTGCCATCTCAACAGAGCTGTTCCCATTCTGCGGCTTTATTTTGATGAAGCAGCCGACCACCGTGCCCACCTTCGCCTGTCTCTGCCGTCCATCAGGTCCCTGATTGCTGCAGTCAGACTGGGATCGGAGCATGGATGGGAACGGGAGATTGAGGTCCTTGTGTTCCTGCACTGGCTGGCCCATGCAGCATCCTACAGGGTGGTGTCGCAGGCCTTCGATATCCCAAAGACCTCTGTGTATAACATTGTGCACAGAGTGAGCAAGGCCATCATGGGAATTTTGAGGAGGGTGATCTGCTTTCCGACCGGAGATGACCTGGAGGCAGTGGGAGCAGGATTTGCACAGCTGTCTGGGTCACCAGCTTTCAGCAGAGCAGTTGGTGCAATAGACGGCTGTCATATCCGTATCAAACCTCCAGCAAATAACTCCCACTGCTACTTCAACAGGAAGCTGTTTCACTCCATCCAACTCCAGGCCATCACTGATCACCGGGGGAAATTCCTTGATGTGTTTGTGGGGTATCCTGGGTCTGTGCACGATGCCAGGGTGCTGAGGAACAGTCCAGTGTATGCTGGCAGCCTTTACCCACCTGCAGGCAAGTGCATCCTCGGGGATGGAGGCTATCCTTGCCTGAGTGCACCCATCTGCCTCATCACCCCGTACAGAGAGCCAGTACAGAACCCTGTGCAGGCTCGGTTCAACAGCAAGCACTCCCGTGCCCGCAACATCGTGGAGAGAGCGTTTGGGATGCTGAAGACACGCTGGCGCTGTATCTTCTTCAAGGCCTTGGAGGTGAGCCCTGCCTTCGTGCCTGAGGTTGTTGCGTGCTGCGCTGTGCTTCACAATCTCGCTCTAGCCAACGGGGACATCGTTGAGCCAGAGGATGAGGAAGACCTTGATGACGGCCTCCCTAATCCCCACAACCTTGAAGCAAGAGTGGGAGAACATGCACGGGACAATCTGGCTGCTGCGGTGTCTGCTCCAAACATCCCTGTGCCTGCTCTCCATGAGCACGACTACCTTTAAAACATTTAAGAAAATTAAAATGTTTTACAATTCATGTTGTCAGCATTCCGTTTCTTGCCAAATGTAATTTTATAGGTTTACAATTACATGCAAATATTAGATAGAGCTTTACTACCTTTGTAGTGTAGTGGGCTAAACCACTGAACTGGTTAGCAGAAGATTGCTGGTTGATCAGCAAGGCTCTTTACTCCAGGTTTGTCCAGGGTCATTCTCCCTGTAATAAATGCATTTAGTCACTTTGGATAAAACCATCTGCCAAATGCATAAATGTGATAGATTTTTGTAAAGCTTTTTTTTTTTAAATGGTCTCAGACATAAACGCTCAAAGCTGCTTATTTCATCAAGGTATTACTATAATACAAAATGCATACATTTACTACAATTTCTATTTGGTGGGTGAAAGGGTTAGTTCACCTCAACATATAAATACAGCCATTATTTATGTGCTTTCATGCTGTTAGATCCCTCTGTTTTTTTGTTGTTTAAATACAAAAGGGAATTTTTGTCAAGTTTGTTCTGCTGGTTTCATACAATATCAGTCAATGGAGCCCAACTTTCAGAAGCTTCCTGGCATTTTGATTATGCTTTTGAAGCTTCTGAAAGTCTATTGAGTGGTATTGTATTAAACCAACAGTACAAACCTGACCAAAATCACCTTTTGTGTTCAGGAAAAAAAAACAGAGGGATCAAACAACATGAAGGGGAGTAAATAATGACTGAATTATTTGCTTGGGTTCATTAACCCTTTTTTTGCTTGGGTTCACTAACCATAGTTAATGCAAAACTTAAGGTAGTTTGTGTAAACAGTCTCAAGTTCAGCTTAGGTCATGGAGGGCTATTGTCCAACCCTAATTATACACACCTGAATCAATTTAAACCAATTAGTAACTGACTACTTGAAAATTACAGACAGGTGTGCTGGAACTGAACCCTCCATGACCTGCCTTGACAATCCCTGCATGAGCTCTGTGTGCATTTAGAAATCATATAATACACTCCAATAAAACAGTTGTTTTAAAGTTGTTGTTTTTTACATTACACCACACATTCACTAATTATTCATCACTTCATAAATATTTAATTTATGAATTTTATCACAATCTTAAAGTATCAATAAATTCCTAGAAGTCTATAATGTAGGCTACTGTGAATGCCTAGAAATTGTTTGTTTTATATACATAGTATTGTACAAAAATCTTAGGCCACCATTTGTTGTTGTTGCACAGTACTGTGTGTGTATGTATATATATATCATTTAATTCATTTTAACCCAATTGTGTAAATGATCATAAGATGTTTTTTGTTAATGAATTTATTTTTTTGCAAGGATTTCAAGGACAGAAAGGAATTTTTCATCCCTTTCTTTTGTTTCTTTATCTCTCCTTTCCTCTCTCTCGCTTGCCTCCCGGTGCCATCTCTCTTCTCTTTCTCTTACTTCTCTTTCTTGCCTTTCGTCTTTCTCTCGTCTCTCCCGTTCTCTTCTGTCCTCCTTCTCCTCCATTCCTCTCCACAGTCTCTCCTCCCTCTCAGTTGCTTTCCTCTCTCTCTTCTCTTCTCTCTCCTCCATCTCCTGGATCAGGTCCTCCAGATCTTTCACCCTTTTCCTGGCTCTTGCTGGCTCTGGCCTCACTGAGGATGAAGAGGATGAAGAGGATGAAGAGGCCACAGCAACATCCGGCCCACATGAGGCAACGAGGGCAGGAGGAGTGATGGATGGTCTGCCCCCGATTGCCTCATCCATGGCAGTGTACCCCTTCCCGGACGCTGCTGTGGCCCCTCCATCCTCAGTGCTCACCCCCGTCTGCGGACATTTCAGATCCTGCAAAAATGCACAAGCATGATACAAAAGCAGTCATTTTAACATCACAATATTTAATCATTTAATTTCTGTATTAGAAGTAACAAAATTATCTTACTTTGTATTTTTGTTTAAGGTTTTCCCATTTTTTTTTTACAAATGCCGCCGTCACCCTGCCTTGTAGGTCCTGCTCCACCACAAAAGATCTGCAGCAAATGCAGAGAAATCAAGGATCAAAAAAGTGCTGTAATATCTCTGTTGAGATATACTACAAATAAACAATTAAATAGATTTTTAATTATTTCTGTATACTCACTCAAAGCCTTTGATGGCAGCATTCCGCTTCCCGGTGAAGAGGGCTTCATGAGCCACTCTCCACCGGATAAGCAGATGTGTGTGCTCATCTGTCCCTGTAACATCCAGACAAGACTCACGTTACCTCTGTGATTTATGAGCTCAATACTACATTTACATGTTGATCATAAATGTTCCACAATTTTTCAACAGTACTTATGGACAAATGAAATAGATTACTTATGTTTAGTTACTTTATGTAAATTTATTAAACATTCGTCTAATGAAAACAGTGTTGACAACAGTGAATTATCTTAAACAATAGTACACATACCGGTACATAACTCAGAAGTCTATTTCATATCTATTAGACGTAGAAATATGCAATTCTTATATTAGATTTTCTTACCAGATATTAAATAGACATTTAGTAATTGTATTAGAGATGCATACGGTTTAAAATGTATGCAAATCCACTTTGGAGACGTATGTGTCCTTACTGGAGCTCCTCTGTTAGCTAACTTAATAAAATGTGATTTACAGCAAAATCACAAATTTACCATACTATATAGCGTCTTTACACCTTCAACAATTCAACAGTTTACTGTTCAACACATGCGATCATTCGATTTGTAATATCTAATACTCACATTTGAAAACACTCTCGTCCGTCATCATTTGCGTCATGTTCGAGTATGACCTATCCTTCTTCTTCTTTTATATGACGTATCCTCTCGCGTGGCCTCCTGGGATAGAAGAGTATCCATCGGTTGAGCACTCAAAAATCTGGCCGGAAGCAGTAAGCCATCCGGGAACTTCTCGCCTACTCTTTTATGAATACTGATGTTTCGAACGTACTGCTTCCTTCACGTACTGTTTTCGCCTACTATATAGTAGGAGAGTAGGCATATTGGAACGCACTTAAGTCCGAATCTCGCGATAATTAGTACGTCATCCAGGTAATTCTCGCCTACTCTTTTGGATTCATACATACTTTTTCGCTCGCCTACTCTTTTTCCCCTACTAAATAGTAGGGAAGTATGCGGTTTGGAACGCAGCCCAGGTGTTCAGACCAGAAGTGGGTGGGAGGGATAAAAAGGGGCGGGGCTAAGCGTGGGGGCCATTTTATTGGGCAATAAATCACTCAAAGTGATGGCTTGTGCCCTTTTACCTCTCTCTGACAGTGAATTCTAAACTGTTGGCGATTTTATTCCCACCAGCAGTTTTCTGTAGCAAATCACATTGACATGTGTTATTAAGGTGAAAAACATCCTGACTCAAAACAGTAAATGAAAAAAAAATGAAAAAAAAACAAAGCAGGCAAACTAATTTTAAAATGACTAGGGTATACTAAAAATGTGAAATACATAGAGTAATAATACCTGAACCAACTTGCTCAATAATATCTATTAGGCTATTGTTACTTTGTAATCATCTCATAAAAGCTTTTATTGTAAGAAAAAGCATGTAGTAATTTGTGCATTATTGCTATTTAACGAAAAATGCTGTCACAGAGTAATAAAACTAGTGCAGTTACTGCAATATTACTGTATGCCCAATGTAAACATGCATGAAATATTACACCATAGGCAATTATACATTTTTCATTGTTGTGCCAAAATAAGACAAGTGTTAAATACTTTCAACGTGCAGAACTGACTGAAGGTTGGCAAGATCGAGCAACATGAGCAAATCTAAATGTATTGGCGCGCCCGTTCAATCGATGTTACTTGTTCATTTCGCATTCGACAACCAAATAGATCTAGCTTAGAGTTAAAACAGCCAAAATAATGTTACTTCGAAATGAGATGTTATTCCATTAACTCACACAACATGGATATAACGAAGCAATCGCTAAGAAAATATAAATGTATCGATATCTTACCTTGATTGTTTGCAGTATTCGTCTTCCCTCCAACTGACAATCCTCTGACCTTTTCGCGCTTTACGGCTACGTTTAAATTTAAAGGGCTGAATCGTCAGTTTGATTTTTTTTTTTCAAAGACAACTTCAAATGCAGTAAATATTTTGTTATAAACAAAATAGAGATATTATCTCTAATAAAGAAGTAAGCTGAAGCAAAAAAATAAAAAGTTAATTATCAAAATATTAATATTTTCTCACAAGAGCTTCTGCTAATTTGTCGTTCATTTAATCGTATTTCATCAATTATAATGTCAATTATTTTTTATCTTTAAGAAAGATCATTTATAGCCTAAAAATGACAGTTGTATAAATGTAAATTATATTGAGCCAGAAATGTAATAAAATTAAATCTTTATTTATTTATTTAAAATATGTTTATTTCATTTTAAAATATTAAAATATTTTTTTAAATATTTTCAATATTTAAAATATTTGAATTTTTTCATTTGATTATATTTTAAATACTTTAATATTTTAAGGGGGTTTCAAATATTTCCCTTTTTGGGGTCACAGGAACAGTGAATCACAACCTTTTTGATCTAGTCCTATTCTCCACAACAAATCCAGTACATTTGTGATAAAAATAGCCAAATAATAAGAAATATCTTGATTGACAAATTTGTCATAAATTTAACTCATCTTGAGGCCACATATGAAGTTTGTCCGGGTCTGCTCTAAAAGTTAGGCCTAGATGACACTGCTAGCAAGATGGTTTCACCAAACATGTTCCTGGCTCAACATCTTTATTGATCCTGGAACAGCATTCACATTGACAAATTAGAATTGAAGTTTGAAGTTATGCCAAGTTTAGGCTTTCAACCATGCTTCTAGATCAGTGTTATTATAATGTCCCTCTGATTGTAGGGTTAGGGTTAGGACTATTTTTATGGACAGGAATGATGTTCCAAGATCAACAAAAATATGTTGATACAGGGACATGTACTTGGCAAAATCATTGTGCCCCAAGGTTTGTACAAATAGCAACTAAGTATCTTCTTGTACATCCCAAAACCATAACAAAACTCTTCATAAGTTTGAACTTAAACACTTGAACTTTTCTAGACACTCTACCTACAAAACATATGTGAGCAATAGCATATTATGTCAGATGTAAGTACATGTAGCCTCACATCCAGCCTAAGGCCATGTGTCCACCAAAGCGTTTTTAGCCTGCTGAAAATGCTATGGCAATCTGAAAAGGCCTAGCTGTGAGCGATTGAAAGTGTTTTGGCAGTGCAGCGTTTTTGTTGTTGTTTTTTTGTTGAGACACTTTGAGAATATCCGTGGCACAGTTTAACTGATTTCGCTGATAATTTGTATAATACTAATAATGTTTGTATAGACACGTATGTTCGGAGACCAGAAATATTATTTTTCCATCTACTCTGCTATTTGATGTTGTACAGAAAGAATGTTGTGACAGTTGGTCGGTGTGGTATTTTTCCCGCCCCTCCTCCATTGTGATTGGACGGTCTGGTAGAAAGTGACAGTGATGAGCGTTTTAACCAAAGTTGAACATTCTTTAACTCAAAAGATCTGTAAAAAACGCTGAGTGTTCAGCGCTTTATAGCCAGATCAAAAAAAATTTTTTTTAAACGCTCAGCACCTCGTTACACTCATGGCGTTTTAAAAACGCGGCCCTCCCATTGAAAACAATTGAAGAAACACACCAGTCGCTTGAAAAAACAACAACGTATTGGTGTACAGGAGACACAGCCTAAGTGTCTGCTGCATCTATACCAAAAAATATTGTTAAATGTTGTTAAAAAAAAATTCAAGGCAGTTTCAAAGTCTGTCCTTTTTAAGCTAAATTAGCCATTGTCAGAAGTGTTGCATCTAAGCCAGAAATGGACTTGTCACGTAGGTTTAAATTTTTTGGGGGCATATTTCGAATGTGGCCAAGTTAGACTTACACCCTGATTAGCCAATGCTGACTGTGCCATATATTTTCTAAATGTGGTCCAAATTGTTATGAATTATATGGGCCATATTTGCCATGTCATATGGGTGGCATTTTCGGCTCACACCCAGATGAGACAGTGCCACTGTGCCATATATTTGCCAAAACTGGCGCAGATATGTTTTAAGATAACTGGGCCACATATGCAACATTATATGTGGGCCACTTTTGGCTCACATCCAGATGAGCCAGTGGTCACTGAGCCATATATTTGCCAAACCTGGCCAAGATGTGTTATAAGATAACTGGGCCACATTTGCAACATTATATGTGGGCCACTTTTGGCTCACATACAGATGAGCCAGTGGTCACTCACCCATATCTTTGCCAAACCTGGCCCAGATGTGTTTTAAGATAACTGGGCCACATATACAACATTATATGTGGGCCACTTTTGGCTCACATTCAGATGAGCCAGTGCTCGATGAACCATATCTTTACCAAACCTGACCCAGATGTGTTATAAGATAATTGGGCCACATTTGCCACATTTTATGTGGGCCACTTTTGGCTTACATCCAGATGAGCCAGTGGTCACTGAGCCATATATTTGCCAAACCTGGCCAATATGTGTTATAAGATAACTGGGCCACATTTGCAACATTATATGTGGGCCACTTTTGGCTCACATCCAGATGAGCCAGTGGTCACTCACCCATATCTTTACCAAACCTGGCCCAGATGTGTTATAAGATAATTGGGCCACATTTGCCACATTATATGTGGGCCACTTTTGGCTCACATCCAGATGAGCCAGTGGTCACTCAGCCATATCTTTACCAAACGTGGCCCAGATGTGTAATAAGATAATTGGGCCACATTTGCCACATTATATGTGGGCCACTTTTGGCTCACATCCAGATGAGCCAGTGGTCACTCAGCCATATCTTTACCAAACCTGGCCCAGATGTGTTATAAGATAATTGGGCCACATTTGCCACATTATATGTGGGCCACTTTTGGCTCACTTCCAGATTAGCCAGTGGTCACTGAGCCATATATTTGCCAAACCTGGCCCAGATTTGTTTTAAGATAACTTGTAGCCTTAGTGAGTTAAAATATTATACTATGAAATTTGTACGATGTTCAGGGGCGGACTGGCCATCTGTGTGATCTGGAGAATCACAGAACGGCCGGTACTCCAGGACGGCCGGCGGGCCGGCCCACCAGCCGCCACACACATCCCAAGTCTCCCGCATATTGATAGCGGCTCCCTGATGTCCGCAAATTAGTTAAAATCTCCCGGAATCTAGAGCGAGCAAGAGCGCGCATGCGTAGCGCGTGCACGGCAGAGAGAGAGGGAGCGAGAGATTGCGTGTGTGTGCTAGTGTGCGCGTGTGTGCTAGTGTGCGCGTGTCCCTCACGAAGCGCATGAAGGACCCAACCAATCAATTGTCAGTGCGGGCGGGCTTTTATCTCTACTACTCCCGAACTGAATTAATCAGAAATTACTTTGCAAGTTACTTGCTAGGGATGATGTTAGGAAGTGATATTCAGCTTGCTACATTTTTAATGATTACAGTAGTTAAAACAGCTAAACTTCAACATTTTAGCTGTAAAATGCCACATGCAGTTGCTAATATTAAGAAATATGTTGTGTTTTTACTTTTAAAAATGTTGGTAATGTTACAGTTAATGCTTACAAACTTTGAAGATTTTGAATACAGAAGTTACATTTGTAATGGTGTATTTTCATTTAGATGTGGTATTATTATTTGTGCAGTAGCTAAGATTAATTACTGCATAAACTAATTAAGATTATTATTAAGTAATAAATTCATTTTAAGACAGCATGGAATATATTGTATAATATGCTGTTAGCTATAATTTGGATGGTATAGTATCATGAGCCACAGTTAAAGTGACACTCATGGCAGGCGTTATTGTTGTTGTTGTCGAGTTTCCGCGTGTAACGGAGGCCAGCTAGTAGTTGCTGTGCGAGTAAACCTCACTCCTCTGATCTCAAAAGGCTCTCTAGCGACAGATGCTAGAGGCTGCAGTCTTTAGCCTCCTTGTTAGAGCGCCTGACTCTCATGCCGGAGACCCGGGTTCGAAGCCCGCTCGGAGCGGGTCGAGTGGGACCCGGGTGGAGGGGTAACATTGGTGCCGTGACCCGGATGGGAGTGAGGTTTAGGGGGGTGAGTGTAACGGAGGCCAGCTAGTAGTTGCTGTGCGAGTAAACCTCACTCCTCTGATCTCAAAAGGCTCTCTAGCGACAGATGCTAGAGGCTGCAGTCTTTAGCCTCCTTGTTAGAGCGCCTGACTCTCATGCCGGAGACCCGGGTTCGAAGCCCGCTCGGAGCGGGTCGAGTGGGACCCGGGTGGAGGGGTAACACGCGCACCGATTGCTTTGGGCCGGGCCTAGTCAAAGTCCAGGGCCGTTTTTTAGTCCCAGTCCGTACCTGACGATGTTTGTTTTTATTGTGTTTTTATTTGTGTTTTTGTGAAGCACCTTGGTCAGCAGAAATGCCGTTTTAAGGTGCTATATAAATAAAAGTGACCTTGACCTTGACCATATATTTGCCAAACCTGGCCCAGATGTGTTATAAGATAACTGGGCCACATTTGCAACATTATATGTGGGCCACTTTTGGCTCACATCCAGATGAGCCAGTGGTTACTCACCCATATCTTTGCCAAACCTGGCCCAGATTTGTTTTAAGATAATTGGGCCACATTTGCAACATTATATGTGGGCCACTTTTGGCTCACATCCAGATGAGCCAGTGGTCACTCACCCATATCTTTGCCAAACCTGGCCCAGATATGTTTTGAGATAACTGGGCCACATTTGCAACATTATTTGTGGGCCACTATTGGCTCACATCGAGGTGAGCCAATGGTCACTGAGCCATATTTTTGCCAAACCTGGCCCAGATGTGTTATAAGATAACCGGGCCACATTTTCAGGTTTATATGTGGGCCACTTTTGGCTCACATCCAGATGAGCCAGTGCTCGATGAGCCATATCTTTACCAAACGTGGCCCAGATGTGTTATAAGATAACTGGGCCACATTTTCAACATTATATATGGGCCACTTTTGGCTCACATCCAGATGAGCCAGTGGTCACTCACCCATATCTTTGCCAAACCTGGCCCAGATGTGTTATAAGATAACTGGGCCACATATGCAACATTATATGTGGGCCACTTTTGGCTCACATCCAGATGAGCCAGTGGTCACTCACCCATATCTTTGCCAAACCTGGCCCAGATGTGTTATAAGATAACTGGGCCACATATGCAACATTATATGTGGGCCACTTTTGGCTTACATCCAGATGAGCCAGTGCTCGATGAGCCATATCTTTGCCAAACCTGGCCCAGATGTGTTATAAGATAACTGGGCCACATATGCAACATTTTATGTGGGCCACTTTTGGCTTACATCCAGATGAGCCAGTGGTCACTGAGCCATATATTTGCCAAACGTGGCCCAGATGTGTTATAAGATAACTGGGCCACATTTTCAACATTATATGTGGGCCACTTTTGGCTCACATCCAGATGAGCCAGTGCTCGATGAGCCATATCTTTACCAAACGTGGCCCAGATGTGTTATAAGATAACTGGGCCACATTTTCAACATTATATGTGGGCCAATTTTGGCTCACATCCAGATGAGCCAGTGCTCGATGAGCCATATCTTTACCAAACGTGGCCCAGATGTGTTATAAGATAACTGGGCCACATTTTCAACATTATATGTGGGCCAATTTTGGCTCACATCCAGATGAGCCAGTGCTCGATGAGCCATATCTTTACCAAACGTGGCCCAAATGTGTTATAAGATAACTGGGCTACATTTGCAACATAATATGTGGGCCACTTTTGGCTCACTTCCAGATTAGCCAGTGGTCACTGAGCCATATATTTGCCAAACCTGGCCCAGATGTGTTTTAAGATAACTGGGCCACATTTTCAGGATTATTTGTGGGCCACTTTTGGCTTACATCCAGATGAGCCAGTGGTCACTCACCCATATATTTGCCAAACCTGGCCCAGATGTGTTATAAGATAATTGGGCCACATTTGCAACATTATATGTGGGCCACTTTTGGCTTACATCCAGATGAGCCAGTGGTCACTGAGCCATATATTTGCCAAACCTGGCCCAGATGTGTTTTAAGATAACTGGGCCACATTAGCAACATAATATGTGGGCCACTTTTGGCTCACTTCCAGATTAGCCAGTGGTCACTGAGCCATATATTTGCCAAACCTGGCCCAGATTTGTTTTAAGATAACTTGTAGCCTTAGTGAGTTAAAATGTTATACTATGAAATTTAGGGGTGGAACGGTACACAGAAGTCACGGTTCGGTTCATACCTCGGTTCAGACATCACGGTTCGGTACGATTTCGGTACAAGGGAGTGAAAAGCAAAGCAAAAATGCAGAAGGCATTTTTATAAAACAGATCACTCAGATCATTAGGATCACATCAGCTAGAAATACCAAGGGTTCGCTCTAAGCATGGTGAGTCTGCTTTTAGCTATTATGCCAGCCGCAGCTGGAACCAGCTTCCAGAGGAGATCAGATGTGCTCCTACAGTAGTCACATTCAAATCCAGACTCAAGACACTTCTGTTTAGCTATGCATTTACTGAATGAGCACTGTGCCACTGTGTCCGACTGTTTGTACTGTATTTTATTTAATTTTTATTCTAAACTGCTTTAATTATTCTTATTTCTTTTGATTATTTTAATCTCTTTATTCTTAACTGTTTTAATTATTCCTATTTCTTTTGATTTTTTTTATGTAAAGCACTTTGAATTGCCATTGTGTATGAAATGTGCTATATAAATAAACTTGCCTTGCCTTGCCTTGCCTTGCCTAAGCCTTGTATTTTTTTAAATAAGTTTTATTAATAAAGGCATAGAACCAGTTTATTTGTAGTGCACTGACAGTAGTTTTATATAATTAGTTTATTAATTAAATTATTAAAAAGAAGAAAAGACCTTGAGATATGTTTGGTAATTGTACCTGAATGAATTTAAAATTAATTTGCTATTTCAGATCAAGATATTTGTTTTCCTTCATTTTAATTAACTAACTTTATTCTCATCTGAATTATAAATAATTGATTTCCGTATAAAATAATACTACCATAAAAACTTTTGTTAACAGGTGTAGGTTACAGTTTGACAAGAGTTTAGAGTGTGACAAAAGCACAATGTTGTGTTTTATTGCGAGTGTACACAAATATAAGTAAACAATTTGCAGTTTTAATGATGTCCTGTATGAAAAAAATGACGGAGTATGTTTTTACGTTTCCACTGTTCGATCGCCCGTGCCTCTCTCACACACACTCACACACACACACACACACACACTGTTCATCGCGCGATTCGCGCCCGCGCCTCTCTCTCTCTCTCGCACGCGCGCGCACACACACACTGTTCATCGCGCGATTCGCGCCCGCGCCTCTCTCTCTCGCGCGCGCGAACACACACACACACACCGCGCCTCTCTCTCGCACGCGCGCGCACACACACACACACACTGTTCGATCGCGCCTCTCTCTCTCTCTCTCGCACACACACACACACTGTTCATCGCGCCTCTCTCTCTCTCTCTCTCTCTCTCTCTCTCTCTCTCTCTCTCTCTCGCGCACACAGACACACACACACACACTCCTGCATTGCAATCTTGATCGCAGCCTGTTCATTGCTGCGTTCACAGTCACACCAAAAGCGAATAGAGCGAAATTCATCGCTATTTAAGAGGTTTTTTTTATTTGTACCGTGTATTCTGCGTGCAAATTCGTGCACCGAACCGTGACGCCCGTACCGTTTCGGTTCAATACGAATACATGTACCGTTCCACCCCTAATGAAATTTGTACGATGTTTGTTTTTATTGTGTTTTTATTTGTGTTTTTGTGAAGCACCTTGGTCAGCAGAAATGCTGTTTTAAGGTGCTATATAAATAAAAGTGACCTTGACCTTGACCATATATTTGCCAAACCTGGCCCAGAAATGTTTTGAGATAACTGGGCCACATTTGCAACATTATTTGTGGGCCACTTTTGGCTCACATCGAGGTGAGCCAATGGTCACTGAGCCATATATTTGCCAAACCTGGCCCAGATTTGTTTTAAGATAATTGGGCCACATTTGCTGAAACATATGTGGGCCATATTTGGTTTACATCCAGATTAGTCATTGTCAATTGTGCCACGTTTTTGCCATAGGTGGCCCACATTTGGTTTTGTCATATTTGAGCCATATTTATTATCTATCAAATGGGCTACTTTAGGCTAAGATTCAGATTACACATGGCCATGAGTGCCGCATCTTTGCCTAAAATGGCCCACATGTGATTTACATTTTTTGGGCCATATTTGCCATTTTACACGTGGGCCACTTCAGGTTCAGACACATTTGGTCCGGGCCATAAGAAGGCCACCAGTGCCGCATCATTGCCTGAAGTGGCCCACATCCGTCTGCTATCTGGGTAGAGGATTATTTTTTTGCACTACATCAACCGGAGTAGTTACTTTCAACGTTTTAATGTCCTTTTTCCGCATAGTGACAACTCTTTTATATTTCTTTATTGTAAATTATTTTTATTATTACTTATTTGTTTATTTTTCTTTTAATTCTACCTAATTGTTCATAGGTGGCAATCTTACCACGTCCGCTAATGAAAAATCAAGGGAATTTGTCAACTCCAGAGCAATCACAAAAATCTTGTTATCTTGCAATCACACAGCGCCAACTACTGCCTAATAAGCACCCACTCACCTTAGTTTTATCCCAAAATCTCAATACCAGAATTCCCAACACAACTTGAATTCAAACGACCCCTGCACAAAAAACTCCAATATGTAATATTCAAATACAGGAACTGATCAGTCCGTTGCCAAGTCTCCCCTTAGATAGTCATAACATGAAATATGTCAGGCATACACAAATAGATTCTCTTTGTTACAAATGTGTCTATAATATCCTGAAAGGAAACAAACTAAATGTGTATCAGCCGTAATAATTATAAATGAGTATAGACACATATGCACAGGTGCACAGTTCCCACAGACTAGATCCGGGGCTGCTTTGCTTTGCTTTTTTCTCTCTCTCTCTCTCTCTCTCTCTCTCTCTCTCTCTCTCTCTCTCTCTCTCTCTCTCTCTCTCTCTCTCTCTCTCTCTCTCTCTCTCTCTCTCTCTCTCTCTCTCTCTCTCCAGGAGAACAAAACAAAAAAGCAAACAACAATTTAGTCCTTTTATGTACTCGCAAGGTTATTTCCCCCAAAAAATAAGAGTGTTAACTCTTTGAGTAATCATCATCTAATTTCCCTAACTTTCAACATATCTACGTTCACATGCAAGCTAATGAATATCGGTGTCATTTACACTGGGGATGCTGGGGACACAACTCTTCACTCCTATTTAAAGCTTACTCTGTTAAAAAACGTTCTCAAATATAGCTTGTGGTTCAATACCAATGAAAATGCCTTTAGAAAAGAGTATTTGCACATAAAAAAAACCAAATGAAATGCAAGTAAAATATAGAAAAAACAAATGTGCACTTCCCAAAATAGTTACTTAGGCTAAGAAAAACCCAACTGCTGATTATGAAATGACCCAAACCATACGGCAGTATTAATCAATAACTTTAACAACAAATTTCATAACACAGTTTTCCCCTTGACCAAATTTCCCTTCTCTATTTCTTTATTCATATATATATTTTCTTCCTTCTTTATTTATTTATTCTATTATTCATTTGTATTATTCATTTGTATTCATTTATTCATTATTATTCATTTGTTTTCTTCCTTAATCCTCGCCTTAGCGATTAAGGAGGCTATGCATCCTCTGCATAGCCTCTCATACACACAGCCGAGACACAGCAGGGCAGCTCTCCACACACACACACACACACACACACACACACGGTAGCTATCCAGTCAACAACAATGCATTCCTTCACACTGTTTATAAAGCATGCTTCCGCCGGACCTTTTTCCTTTATTATTTTCCTTCCTAAATTTGTGCTACCTCGATGTGGTGAGGGGGGCGTGGTTCTCGCGGCGTCTGTAGTGAGAGACGAGTCAATGAGCTGTGCGGTGAGTAAGTAGGTCAAGTGCAGATGATGAACACCGGTGTCTCATTGCAGTGATTGGCGTGGGGAGACCGATAAAAGCCACACAGCGGGAGAAGGCGGGAGAAAGAGAAGGGACTGGAACTCGTGCGAGAGCTGTGCAACGGAGAAGCTGAGCTGATCGATATCAACGTGAAGAGAGTTTGTGTGAATTGTATTGTGCTGTAGTCACGCTACGGTGAATGCGCTGTGTGCGCGCCTTTTTGTTTTGTATGATTCTGAGTAATAAAAACCGTACGAGTTCCAGTTTCGCCGACCCCGTCTTCTTCTTCCCACCACACTACTTTGAACCTTATTACACTGGTGCCGAAACCCGGGAAGAAGGAGACTGCCGCCGCCATGCAGAACCCGTCAGGATCGCCATTTGCGGAGATCATCCAATCACTCGCGGCTCTTCAAAGGGAACAACATCAAGCCCTGCTGAGCGTAAAGGAGGAGCATGAGCAGGGCTTTCAGATGCTGCTCTAAGGCCAGCAGGAAGACCGTGAGTTGTTCCGGAGCTGTTTAGACCGGGAGATTCCAGCCACCTCCTCTCCAGAGTCGGCCTCGGCCCCGCCGCTCACACTGGGGAAGATGGGTCCACAAGACGAACCGGAGGCGTTTCTGGACCTGTTTGAAAGGTCGGCCGAGGCCCGGGGGTGGCCCCAAGGGGACTGGGCGCTGCGTCTCATCCCGCTGCTATCCGGTGAGTCGCAGATTGCAGCCCACCAACTGCCAGTCTCGAATCTCCTGGTCTATCAAGATCTACGGCGCGCCATTCTTCAGCGGGTCGGCCGGACCCCTGAACAGCACCGGCAACGGTTCAGGTCCTTGACCCTAGAAGAGTCCGGTCGGCCCTTCGTGATGGCGCAACAGCTCCGGGACTCCTGCCGCAGATGGCTGATGGCCATGGGAAGCGACGTCGAGAAGGTTATCGACCAGGTGGTGCTGGAGCAGTTTATTGGAAAGCTGCCCAAGAAGACTGCACAATGGGTCCAGTGCCACCGCCCGACGTCGCTGGACTCTCTCTCCCGCCTTCTCCCGCTGTGTGGCTTTTATCGGTCTCCCCACGCCAATCACTGCAATCAGACACCGGTGTTCATCATCTGCACTTGACCTACTTACTCACCGCACAGCTCATTGACTCGTCTCTCACTACAGACGCCGCGAGAACCACGCCCCCCTCACCACACTCGAGTTTGCAGATATTTAATGAGAGGCCACTTCGGACATAGTTCGTCAACACATGTATCGAGAGGTAACTTACAATTAAATTTTTCTTCTACAAGCTCCCAGTTCCTTTGAACGGACCCGAAAATTCACCTAGTTCCTTTCCAGGATTTGCGGCCCATCCAAGATCGCCTTTCAAGGGCTTTTGTCCAGATCTGCGGCGTCACTAATCCTCTATCCAGCTAATCCTCTATCCAGCTAATCCTCTATCCAGCTAATCCTCTATCCAGCTGCTACAGTGTTATTTTAAACTGTTATGGTCAAATGCACATATGTTATACACCACACCGGCAACTGGACAGCTGGGCTGAGGACCACGGACTGGACAACGGGGAGCAGGAGTCGGTCGGACCACCGATGGAGATCTCGGAGCCGGTGTCAGTTCGACCACTGACAAGGGACCAGAAACAGGTGTCGGTCGGACCACCGACTGGACGGCAGGACTGGACGCCACGGTCAGGACACGTGGAGTCAGCGTGGGCCGGACTCAAAGAGGAGGAATCGGTATGACTGCCGACGAAGACCTCGGAACTGGTGTCGGACCTTCGACGAGGGACCAGCAGCAGGTGTCGGTGGACCACCGAGTGAGACCTGGGAGCAGGAGTAGGCCAGGGATCGGGCGAGTGGCTATCAGCGCTAGCAGGCCGGTAATCAGGCTGGTCTGGCGTGGAGCTAGCAGCGCTAGCAGGCCGGGAATCAGGCAGGGCAGGCAGGGGGCTAGCTGTCTGACAGCTAGCTGGATTGCTGCTAACATGTCGGCTAGCAGGCCGGGAACAGAGCAGGTGGCTAGCCGCGCTAGCGGGCGTGGAAACTGGCTGGTTGCTGACGGGTCACTGATGGTGACCTGGTCGCCTCTGATGACCACCACGGTAACTCGAAAAGATGGCTAGGCGACTCCCTTCAAAGGAGGACTCCGGGGGAAGCCTAGCCTCCAGGCTATCAGGCCATAGGCTAGCTGCCCGTGCTTCCTCTGACTCCCTGGCCTTCATGGTCAGGTAGGCCAGGAGAATCATCGTCTCTGAGTCCTTGGTAGGTGGGGGCAGGCAGGCAGACGGACAGGCTAGGCGGAAGACTAGCCGCACTGTTCGAGCAGGATACTGGCAGGACAGGCGGAGGACTAGCTGCGCTAGCCGGGCAGGACAGGAGGATGCTTCCCAACCTGTAACTAGCAGGCCGAGAACAAGTCCTTTGAGGGCTAGCAGGCCAGGGACACGGCCGGAGGCTAGCCGTCCGGGCGTTAGCTGTTTCCAGGCTAACGGACTGAGGAACTGATGATGACTTGGCTGGGAGATCGGCTGATATGTGGAGGAAGTCAAACACCCATCCTGGGAAATAGTCTGCTGCTCCTGACTTTGCAGCCAGGCTCTTCCAGGCGAGGGACACAATAGCTGCCTTATGGCTAACGTGACTAGCCCCAAACCACATATTTCTCAGCGCCAACATCTCCCTTAGCACGTCAGATTGTTCCTCTGTTAAAGTGTCTGAAGCCAAGATAAAACAGAACTCAGAGCAGACATGGGCAACACAACACAGAAGAACACAGACCAGGAGTAAACACTAAAGACATGCCCTTACAAAAAAATACTGCAGTTTTTTTAAAGTAATACTGCAGTTTTTGCTACATGTAGAAAAATGCAGTTTTTTGGACACGAAAAAACTGCAATATTGCAGTATAGCTGGAGTACAACTGCAGTTACGGCAATATAACTGAAGTAGTACTACATATCAGAAATACTGCAGTATTATTGAAGTAGTACTACAATAATACTGCAATATAACTGCGGTATTACTGCACTGAATACTACAATAATACTGCAATATAACTGCGGTATTACTACACTGAATACTACAATAATACTGCAATATAACTGCGGTATTACTGCACTGAATACTACAATAATACTGCAATATAACTGCGGTATTACTACACTGAATACTACAATAATACTGCAATATAACTGCAGTAGTACTGCACTGAATACTACAATAATACTGCAATATAACTGCGGTATTACTGCACTGAATACTACAATAATACTGCAATATAACTGCAGTAGTACTGCAATACATAATACAGCTAAAGTATAATTACAATACTACTACAATACTACTGAAATGCAATACTAATAAAATGCTGTACAATACCATTGAAATACAACCAGAATATCCTAAATAAGTTTTATTTTCACACATCTGCAATATAATGAATTAAGATACAAAACAGTGAATGTCTCAAACTGCAATGCAACAAATAATGTGATTTTACTTTTTTTTTACTTCAAATAACAGGCTGAGAGTTAGACAATGTATTTAAAGTGTTTATTTACAAATCATGCATATATCTTCCTCCACATTATTCAGAGAAGTTGTGTTTTTTGAAGAGCTTATTCTCATTATTCCACTTTGTTCTTTTAACTGCCTTCATCTCAGATGTGGAAACACGATTGTGGATGTAGTCTGTAAAAAACAAACAAACAAAAAGAATCAGACACACTCTTTTCAGTTAGGCCGGTGACACACTGGCTGCGTGGCGTAACCCCTCATTTACACTGCACACGTCTGCGGCGCATTACGGCTGCGACACGACTACCGGAGCTGATCGCGGCCATTCTAGTCAATGCGTGTGTTTACACCGGCCGCGAAGAGGCGCGTTTCAGAAGCTTCCCAGAAGTGAGTTGGCACTGTGTGAAGGACGGAATAAAACCGTGTCGCAGCCGTAATGCGCCGCAGACGTGTGCAGTGTAAATGAGGGGTAAATGAGGGGTAAGAGTCTCAGCTGCGTGGCGTGTCCGTTTTTATTTCAGCTCCCATGTTAACAGGTTAGAGCTTGCAGACTGCCTGCATGACACGCGCGTCTCAGGCACGAGGAAAACGCGTGCATGGTAGAAATAGAACCGACGCCTATTTTTCACGGGACACGCAAGCGCATTGGAAGCTTTCCAGGCAAAATAGAATAGGAAAAGATGTTTATATGTTATTTTGTACACGAATACATATTAATAAATTACATTTTGATGGTTGAAAGTCTAGGTATTGCCAAATTCAGATATAACTATAATTTGAAAATAAATAAATAATTATGAATTTTCAAATATTGCACCTGTCAATACAGAATGAAATATTCTGCAGTCTATTTTGCTGTCAATACTGCTGACAGTGTCTTTATCAGTAGGCTTTATATTTATGCTTAACATGAAGTATAGTCACCAGGCAGCAGCGCCGCGTCAGACACGTTTCTGGTGTGCAAAGACACAGAAAACGCGACACAGCCGCCACGCAACAGAAACGCCACGCTCACGCCACGCTCACGCCACGCAGCCAGTGTGTCACCGGCCTTACACTCTTCCCCACAGGCATATATTATGCTTAAAATGAATCTGCAAGTTAATCTCTTAAATTTAAAGGAACACGCCACCGTTTTTTGAAATAGGGGTTATTCTATGGAATTAATATTGTGTCATAATTAAACAAACAAATCCAGCATTTTGCATACAAAGTCGATCTGCTTTGCAAAGGAAAACTCGACTCGTAAACAAACAGAAAGCAATGTGCAAGTACAAAGGTCAATTTGAGCGAAAATGTAGTGGAGTAACACATGCATTGTGTTTTGCAAATATAAATGAATGAGCCTAGGTAATATTTCACAAATAAATACAAACCATCCTACAAATTGCTTGTAACCTTTGAACAAATACCAAATCTAGTGCATACAAATGCATATCTGTCTGTTATGATTGTGTGAGACACTTGGCTTTTTGTGAGATCTCTCGGCTCGATTTTCTCACAAATGCAGTTGAGCGACTTCCTCTTCTAAAACAGTAGATGGCGCTAATATAGGGGATTCATTTAGCGCTAGTCTCCCAGGAGAAGCACTGATTTGAAACGCGTGCTTGCCTTTGCATACAGCTGTGGAAAATGAGCGGTGAACAGGTGTGTTTACTGTATCTATAATGAACCTTTTTGAGGTTTTCTTTTGCAAAATGTTATTACATATCTAGACAGAAATCCACATTTAGCACTTAGTAGCACTTCACTCTCTCTAGAATAGAGGAATGAGCTGAAAGCTCTGCCATCATATGTTGCATTTTTACATTTTTGTAAACGTTACATTCACTGAACAGTCTATTGCTTTCGTTGTCCATAAATTAATGACTTTAATTTAATTGAAAGGAGGGTTTCATTTGTCCAAAATAATAATTTGGGCACTGCATATGTCACAGGCAGGTTATATTGTTTGTTTTGTTCAGTCATTATTTTATTACATTAACAGTTAAGCTGACTGAATTCCAACTAAATACATAAGTGGGAAATGTTGTCATTAATTTTTGGAGAACGAAAGCAATAGACTGTTCAGTAAATGTAGCGTTTACAAAAATGTAAAAATGCAACATATGATGGCAGAGCTTTCAGCTCATTCCTCTATCCTAGAGAGAGTGAAGTGCTACTAAGTGCTAAATGTGGATTTCTGTCTAGATATGTAATAACATTTTGCAAAAGAAAACCTCAAAAAGGTTCATTATAGATACAGTAAACACACCTGTTCACCGCTCATTTTCCACAGCTGTATGCAAAGGCAAGCACGCGTTTCAAATCAGTGCTTCTCCTGGGAGACTAGCGCTAAATGAATCCCCTATATTAGCGCCATCTACTGTTTTAGAAGAGGAAGTCGCTCAACTGCATTTGTGAGAAAATCGAGCCGAGAGATCTCACAAAAAGCCAAGTGTCTCACACAATCATAACAGACAGATATGCATTTGTATGCACTAGATTTGGTATTTGTTCAAAGGTTACAAGCAATTTGTAGGATGGTTTGTATTTATTTGTGAAATATTACCTAGGCTCATTTATTTATATTTGCAAAACACAATGCATGTGTTACTCCACTACATTTTCGCTCAAATTGACCTTTGTACTTGCACATTGCTTTCTGTTTGTTTACGAGTCGAGTTTTCCTTTGCAAAGCAGATCGACTTTGTTTGCAAAATGCTGGATTTGTTTGTTTAATTATTACACAATATTAACTACATATTATTCACCATCTCCCCTACATTCAGATAGGTGGACAAACGCATTTTTGTCTCAGTGCGTGCATTGTCTTAGTCTGGCAGTCGCCGCCAGTTTAGCTTAGCATAATGAATGGAATCCTTTGTCGCCGGATAGCATGTTGTGAGTAAAAGTTATCCAAAAAAAAAAAAAAAAACGAATTACTCATTGTGGCCTGCGTATTCACAACGAGTACAAATAGCAATGCAGATTAAGACTAGGGGATTTCCTAGGCAGATATTGACTTATTGACTATATTGAGGTGAAGCACAGATATCACGCAACATACTTTCATCAACATACAGGCCTGACCTGCACTGAGTATCTTCGCTTTTGGATTGTGTTGAGTTTGAAAAGTTTCAGCTTTCAGGTGTTGCGTGATATCTCTGCGCCCAAGTAGCCGTGCTTAATCTGGTCTTAATCTGCATTGCTATTTGTACTCGTTGTGAATACGCAGACCAGCGTAGTATTTAGTTGCTGTTTTTTTATCACTTTTACTCACAACATGCCATCCGGCAACAAATGATTCCATTCATTATGCTAAGCTAAGCTAGCGGCGGCACTGCCAGACTAAGACAATACATGCATTAGACAAAAATGCATATGCCCACCTATCTAAATGTAGGTGAGACAGTGAATAACCCCTATTTCAAAAAAAGGTGGTGTGTTCCTTTAACTTGGTGTCTGCAAGTGTTTGTGGAAAGTATTCATACTATTTCCAGTTAATTTATGGTTTATTGTTCTACATTAATAATAAGTTTGAACACTCCAGATAAAAAGTTAAATTACTCACCCTCATGTCATTCCAACCCCGCAAGACTTTCGTTCATCTTCAGAACACAATTGAAGATCTTTTTGATGAAATCTGAGAGCTTTCTGTCACTCCATTGACAGTCTACGCAATTTGCCCAATAACATGCATTTCTGGGAAAAAAGCAGAAAGACACAATTTTTAAATTTTGTGAGTGCATATTTGTTTCACAGCAGCCATTATCTTCTGTTCAATTACATTTTTGATCTTTAGTTGTTACCAGTGCATTTTCCTAAATAATCACACCATAAAAAGTATTTTTTTTATTCTTTTCTGCCCATTAATGTCAAACTATTAAACTTAATTGCTTGTATTTTTGTGTATATCCAGTAAGTTAGTGTCTGATATTCCAAATATTCCTAATATTAAATTGAAACAATTTAAGTAAAGTCACCATTATGTATAGCGCTTTATACAATACAGATAGTTAAAAAAAATGCATTAAAAGTGAAAGTGATAAAGAAAATAATGCTGCAAACATAGGCTACACAATCTGCCGTGACGCAGCTCTAAAAAATAACGTAAACAGTGTAAAACTAACAGTACGGAAGCGGCGTTTCCTCTTTGTTCACCGGTTTGAATAACATATAAAGTCTTTTTTACACTAATCTAAAATTAAAATAAACAGATATGAGGACATTATACGTTATACTCACCTCTGAATGACTTGTCAAGGCCAACACTCCACCTCGCGTAGCTAATGAACTTCTTTTCTTCCAGAAAACGCTTCTATTCCGTCCCACTTGTGAATGACCGTCACCACGGGTTGTAATGCTGTAATGTCTTTGTGTTTTAATTGTGATAGTCCATAAATATGAACGTATATGAACGATATTTTCAGTAAGGAAATTAACCAAACCGTATTTTATGGAGCAGACACCACGAGAAAAGACGCAGGCTGGCCGTAACGAGCATCAGCTGCTCTCGAGACTCGTTGTCAGGACAACGACCGCGGTGCGCTCGCGCGAAGGAAGCTCTGGTCACGTGGGCTATACGCGGGTGAAAAAGTTGTGTCGCACAATACAGCATAACTGCAGTAGGCTACAGTGTAATATTAATGGTAGACCAAGACTTCGGATGCAAAAACCAAAAAGTTCATCTGATTTTTTTTCATAAAGCTCCTTATTTAGGTTCAGTAATTTCACTTTTTAATGGCAACAAAAATGATCTCATTGCCATTAAAGTGAAATTACTGAGACCCTGACTTTAAGTTTTTTTTTTAAGTCTATCACTTTTTAAAGTGTATCACTGAACTGCAGTTATTGTATCTATAGGCTACTTCATTTTACTACAAATCTACAGTTGTCCTGCAGTTTTACTTCACTATTCTGAAGTTGTACTTTTTGTACTGCAGTTGTACTTCAATGTACTGCAGTTATATTGTATCAATACTTCGTTAATACTGCAAATCTACAGTTGTACTTCATTGTACTGCAGTTATACTGCTTTAAACTGCAGTTTCACTGCAGTTGTACTTCATTGTACTGCAGTTATTTTTTGTAAGGGTGAACTAAGGTACAGAACCAAGACACCAAACTAGGAACTAGGATACGAGACAAGGCAGATACGAAGTAACTTAAGGATGAATAATGTGGTTGAATAAAATAATAAATCAGATAAATTAGTGAAACTGGCAGAGAACATAAATGACACCTAACAAACAGGCGGAAGCCAAGCATGATGGTTGGAAACTAGACATGAGGGACAGGAACAGAACTAAAGTACTAAGGCAGACACCGAGATAACAGGACAGTTCAGAACCACCACACAGAACAAGCAGAAGACCACAGACAGACTGAAACCCAGACACAGAGAACCCAAAATCAAAACACAGAGAAGGCATGGCCAAAGTAATATAACCCAGACAAGCTCAGGACAGGATCGTGACATTTCCACCAGAAATTGGTGCAGAAAATGTCTCCAGAATTCAGGAAATTATGTTTTTAATGCTCACAATCTTCTGGGGGAGGACCCACAGACCCCCTTATTGAATATTTTTTGAATAAATAATTCTTAATTGAATTCACATTATTAAGCTAATTTATCATTGAGGTGAAAAGATGCCATATGCACATTTTAAAAGATTTTAGGCTTCTTCAGGCATGTCTGCGTGTGTAGAGTAGGGGTTGAACCGACTAGTCGATTAGTCGACTAGTCGACCTTAATGAAAAACCGCGACGCTTTAAGCTTGACGTCGACTAGTCGCGTTGATCATGTGACACTATGATTGCGCTAATTTTGATACTAAAATGTTGCAGACGACAACAGATGAAGAGCCCAGAGGGTCATTGCAGCAAGAAAGCAGCATTGGTACATCAAGTCAAGTCAAGTCAAGTCACCTTTATTTATATAGCGCTTTTTACAATACAGATTGTATCAAAGCGCTTCACAGTGATAACATGAAAACAATATAACAAAAACAATATAACAATATAACAAAGTTTGTTTCTAAAAGAAATTGCGTCAACGTCCACCTTAAGTAAGGCAGATCAATAATATTATTGAATATTAAATGTTAAATGTCCCCAACTAAGCAAGCCAAAAGCCAAGGCAACAGAGGAACCAAAACTCCATCAGGTGACAGAATGGAGAAAAAAACCTTGGGAGAAACCAGACTCAGTCGGGGGGCCAGTTCTCCTCTGGCCAACGAAGGAACAGTGCATGATTCGGGCAGCATTACAAGTCAGATTGGATCGGAACATTTAGAGTATTTTTTGGAAGTCCAAGTATGCACGCCGGTCTTAAAGACGAGTTGTTGAGGATCAGTGCCGTCCACCATAGAGAGTCCATATCGCCCGTGTTGAGTCGTCACTTCACAGGCTTTGTGATTGGAGCATCTGAAGTCTCCGTGAGAGGCTGGATACAAACTGGAGCTGACGAACGCCATTTTCTCGGGACTCGCGTCCCGAGATAACAGCAGAAAAGCAAAGGGAAAATAATTAGCGTAGCTGCTGTTCATAATGATGATTTCCATAACACAGGCGTAAAAGACAAAACATGAAGACAGTGACTCTTGCGTCCCAGTGTCACCCCCCTCCGTCCCCCACTCAACTCAGCCCAGCTTACTGACCTCTACGTCCCTCCTGCTGCCGAGACCTAACCACAATCTCACAATCTCTCCGCAACCCAACCATACGCGCCAACCCGTTGACTAAGGCTGTCGAGCCCCACTGGTGCGTGAATAGGCAGTTTCAGTGGACAACGGTTCCGTATGGCATACTACCTACCGCAACACAATATCTGCCCAACCACCCGTCATTCACGCAATATACACAGGAACGTAATGACTGCAAATACTATGCAACCTATACAGATAACCTACAGTCTCTTCAAGTTTTATAGTATTAAATGCATTTGATCTGATTCAGCAGTATTATAAAAGGTAAGCATTATGTAAATGCTTGGCTAAAAAGATGCGTCTTTAATCTAGTTTTAAACTGGGACAGCGAGTCAGAGCCTCGAACAATATCAGGAAGGCTATTCCAGAGTTTAGGAGCTAAATGTGAGAACGCCCTCCCTCCTTTAGTGGACTTAGATATCCTAGGAATGACTAGAAGCCTCGAATTTAGTGATCTTAAAGAACGCGATGGATTGTAGGGCGATAGAAGGTCCATTAAATACACAGGAGCTAAACCATTTAGGGCTTTATAGGTCAGTAATAGTACTTTGTAATTGATACGGAACTTGATAGGTAACCAGTGTAGAGATGATAGAATCGGTGTTATATGATCATATTTTCTTGACCTAGTAAGAACTCTAGCGGCTGCATTTTGCACTAACTGTAGCTTGTTTATTGAGGATGCAGGACAACCAGCTAATAAAGCATTACAGTAATCTAGTCTCGAGGTCATGAATGCATGAACTAACTTTTCTGCATCGGAAACAGATAGCATGTTACGTAATTTAGCAATGTTTCTAAGATGGAAAAAGGCCGTTCTTGTAACATATGAAATATGATTTTCGAAAGACAAGTTGTGGTCTAGTATAACTCCCAGGTCTTTTACCGTAGAGGATAAAGTAACAGGACATCCTTCTATATTAAAGTTGTATTGTAAGTGGTTTTGCGGATAGTTTTTTGGACCAACAAGTAATACCTCCGTTTTATCTGGATTTAGTAGCAGGAAATTATGCGTCATCCAGCATTTTATATCTTTAAGACACTCTGTCAATTTTGATGAGTTAGTGTTTTCATCTGGCCGTGATGAAATATATAATTGAGTGTCATCAGCATAACAGTGGAAATTAATTCCATGTTTTCTTATAATATTACCAAGTGGCAGCATATATATTGAGAATAGCAGAGGGCCTAACACCGATCCTTGCGGCACTCCATAGTCTACTGACGTTATCTTCGATTTTTCCCCATTTAAACAAACAAAATGGTAACGGTCTGATAAATACGATCTGAACCAGCTTAATGCCTGTCCCTGAACACCAGTGTAGTTTTGTAGTCGATCCAAGAGTATTTTATGATCGATAGTGTCAAACGCAGCACTAAGATCGAGTAGAACTAGTATTGAGATACAGCCTTGGTCAGAAGCTAAAAGTAAATCATTTGTAATTTTAACTAGCGCAGTTTCTGTGCTATGATGCGGTCTGAATCCTGACTGAAATTTTTCATATATCTCATTTTCTTGCATGAAAGAGCACAATTGAGCGGACACAGTCTTTTCTAGTATTTTAGACATAAATGGAAGATTTGAAATCGGTCTGTAATTTGCTAAGTTATTTGGATCTAATTGCGGTTTCTTAACCTGTTAACCTGCAACCCCATTTTTGAAAAATCCCCAGATATGGCATTCCCAAACCGAAACAGATACAGTTCATGAACCCTTTGTACTAAAAGCACAAGTAAGATCTCATTTGAAAGCTGACACCTGGAAGTTTATTGTAAATGTAGAATTAATTATTGTCATAATGAAAAAAAATAGTTATAAATAGCTTCAAAGTTTTGTAAAATTATTATACATTTATTTTTATGAAACATCTTCATGAAAATAAAATTGAAGTTGGCATTGTAGCAATCTAGAAATGCACTGCAGCTAAAGCCACATGTCTGGCCATGTTATATTTAAAATCTGAAGATGATAAGTCTAAAACTCTGTATTTAGTTCAATGTTTTTTAAGATCATGTCATATGACTTTATTTTGATTAGACTGGTGTTTATTGTCATCTTATAAGCATCTATTCAGTCTATTGCCTCTATTGTTTTGTGATGCAAAAACGAGCCCCATTCAGTGTCAGTCTCCCCTGCACATATTCACACCTCTCCAGCCTGTTTATTGCTCTAAATATGCTTTTCTTTTGTCTGCATTATAATCACTAACGACTAGCAATTCACACTGTTTCAATCCCTCATTTCTTTTATAAAAGTTCTCACTTCACAGTGAAACTGTATCAAATGCCCTTTTTGAAAAACGAAACATTTTAGTAAGCATTCTTATTTAGAAAAAAAATCATAAAAATTACACCGAAGTTAGGTAGCAGGTGCTCAGTACTAGCTAGCATGTTAGCTTAGCACACCATCAATACACGACCATTTATGAGAATAAAACTATGTTTGTGCTCCAAACTTACTTTACAGCGCAAGTCGAGTGTTTTTAATAACTTTCTGTAATCTGATTTGGCTTCAGATAAAAAAATCAGATAGAAAATATATTATTTTATTGTATTCTGCACAATTTGAAAGTCTATCTCGATTAGCATTACATTATACATATAATCTATTATTATGAAAATACCTGACATGACTCGAAGAACACAGGTAAATCAAATATCATTGCAATCATGTTTATTGTCTTCAAAACATCTTTATCTGCACTTTACAGCGATCTCTGATAGCTTTGTTGTGTCAGGACCATAGGTCAGGACTTCCTGAATGTCACATGATTATGGCTCTTCTTCATGTGATCCATATATGGACTTTTCTGTGCAACAGCGCCCCAGACTTCAGTATGAATTGATAATACAGTAGATCAGAGTATCCAGCGCTCAAAATGATTACATCGACGCATTTGGGTATAAATTCAATAAATATTATTCCTGTCTACAGAAATCAGAGGGGTATTGCACAAAAGTAGAATTAAGAAAGCCAGGATAAAAGACCAGTCCCGGCTTGACCTAGTTTAATCAGTGCATCCTGGCTTAATCCGTTGCACGTTTGCTGAGCCAGGATGAGAACGCGCGGATATGTCAAGCCAGGTGTATATAGTTTGGATAAATGCACGTTCACGGCATTCTTTAAAAGATCACGAAATCGATCACAGAATCACCGATCCGAAAATGGACAAAACGCGTGCGGCATACTTTTCGCCTAATGAGCAACAGCTTCTTATGGAAACGTATGAAGAAGTGAAACATATAATATGTAAAAAAGGCAATACAGCTGCTGTAATAAAACAAAGAGAGAATGCATGGCAAACAATAGCGGACCGATTGAATGCGTAAGTAGTCCAAAACCAGTGCTCCACTGAAACCCTCATAATTACAATTCAAGGAGTTACTTGTCATTTTCAAAAATAATTGTATACTTTGCCTTAAATGTGACCAGTGAACATGCATTTAACATGAAGAATAATTGCAAACACTTACCCACTATGTGTATCTATTTAGTTTATTTTATGTCTATTATCTCTTTAATCTTTTTACTCTTATCTATTTGTATGTAGGTTTTGTTTTTAATTGATTTGATGTAATCTATAATCAGATATTTTGCTCTATTTTTATCCATCTAATCTATTTTATCATTTGTATCTATTCCTCTTAAAGAACAAACATGTCTGGCCAAAAAAGGACTTGGCAGCAAGTCAAGATTAAATACAAGAATATTTTGCAGGCTGGTAAGTGACTTGTTTGCGGAGAACATAGGTGACATGTTTGCTGACATTTTATTGTCTGTGCTGATTTTAGCAATAAAAAAAAAAAGTCATATATCTGGTACGGGGGGTGGCCCTCCAACCCAAGACTTCACCCCAGCAGAGGAGCTGGCCCTGGACCTAAATAAAGGGAAGCCAGTGATTGAAGGGATCCAGGGAGGGACATCCACTGACTCTGGCCCAGCAAGGGATACTGGCCTCTTCATACAAAGTACATTATTGCCATACAACTGCACATGGAAAATATTGAAATCCATATATATTTTGTTTTGTAAACTGTGTGACTTTGCCTTATAGTGGCTGGTAGCACCCTTACACTTTTGGAGCCAACAGACTATGATTTGCCGGTGAGTACTCTTTATTAAATCATAGGCTTTGCATGTCCTGTCAAAAAATATCAATACAAGTATTGAAATGGCAGAGGGAAGCCACATCTACAGCAGTGGAGTGCACTTCTGCCGATGATGAGACTGTGTCGCTGGACTCCAGAAGGCTCGAGGTATTTTGTGAAAATAGACACATTTTTTTATAAGTTCATAATAGATAAGAAGTCAGGGAAGTGGTACTAATAGAAAATATTATTTGTTACAGGATCCTGACATTGGGCAACCTGATAAGCAGCCTGGTAACATAGTGCGTATTGCCTAAAGTAAATTTACATTATGCCAAAATTCTGCTATGCTAACTAAAAGGTCTTCACAGAATTCACAAACTGTCAGATATCTCTACACAACCCATCTAAAGAGACAGATCGAGCTGACAGAAGTCAAGATTGATGTGAACAAAAGAAAGCTGCAGGACATGGACCTTGAGATGCAAATTAAACACAAGACACTGAGGAAACTAGAACTGGAAATCCAGAAACTAGAAAGAGAAGTAAGTGACTTCAGTTCATACTGTAACCATGACTGTAACACAATGTATTAATCATTATATTTTTTTTCTCTCCAAAGCTCCAAGCTGACAAGTGATAACAGCAAAATAATAAAAGAAAAATATTCCAAAACCATTGTGGTCTTGTAACTTTTTTTTATGAATGTCAAGTATACACTTTATATTTATTGATCCAGTGAAGTGGAACTAGAATTTGGGAAGATAACCACAGTGTGTGCTGCTGATTCCAAATAAAATGCATGTACACATGAAAAAGTTATATAGCCTGCATTATCCTTTATTAAGGGATGGGCTAAATCAAAACTAAATTAACTGAAATAATTTGCAATGTATTGTTCTCTTACAAGTCTTCCATTTCTGTTATCTGGGAATATGGCAGCATTGTCCCAATTAACATCCAAAGCAACTCTGGGAGCCCTTTCTTTTCTTAGGCTGGCAATATTGTGCAGCACTGTGCAGGCAACAGTCACATCACATGCTCTGTCTGGGGAGACCCTCAGGTGGTGCAGGCACTGAAATCGTGATTTCAGGAGGCCGAAGGTCATTTCAATTTGAGCCCTGGTTTTGGCATGGGCATGGTTGTAAGCTTGCTGTGCTGGGGTTTGGGGGTCTGTAAGGGGAGTCATCAGAAATGTCTCACAGGCATAGCCTTTGTCCCCCAGCAGCACACCAGAGAACTCACCTGCGAATACAAAACATAATTCTTAGAAGTACTGTACCCTTGATGTTCAAGGTGCTTAAAAAAAATGGGGTGGCTTACCTAGAGAGAGTCTCTGGTAAATTCTACTTGCCCGAAAGATTCTGGAGTCATGGACTGAGCCAGGCCACTTTGCCTCTAAATTTGTGATAAGGCAGTCAGCATCACAGATCATCTGTAAAAATATATAGCCTATTAAGGTCATTTAATGCACATAATAATTATGTAGCTGACAGTAACCATAACTCATTCTTACCTGAACATTGACACTGTGGAAGGATTTCCTGTTAACATAATCTCCCTCATGTGCCCCTGAGGGGCGTTGGATACGAATATGGGTGCAATCCACTGTACCAATTACATTAGGAAAAGCTGTAACACAAAATAATGAGTGTCATACTGTGACTATGCTAATGTAACATTTTGTAGTAATCTGTTATTATTCGTGTAACCTGCAATCTTGTAGAACTCCTCCTTGATGTGGATGAATCTTCTGTGACCAGGGAAGGTGATAAATATGTGCACAAGAGATTTCAATGCCAGACTTACATTTCTTCAGAGGCGGACAGAGTACAGAGCTTTGTTACTTGAGTAAAAGTACAGATACCCCTTGCTAAATTTTACTCAAGTACAAGTAAAAGTACTACATTCAGATGTCTACTTAAGTAAAAGTACTAAAGTACTTGTTTTTAAAAGTACTTGAGTATCAAGAGTACAAGAGTAGATTTTCTAAATATTGCATTACTAATCTACTGCCACAGTGCTTACATTTATGCACAGAAACGTCCTACATGGAGTTATGAAAAATGTTAATGTTAATACCTTGGAGAATGTAAAAGGAATTGAAAGTAAAATCAAGTCATTTTCATCTTTTTACCATGTTGCTTTATTTAATTTAATTTAATTTTTGGGGGGTCCCATCTTTAAATGCGGGGACAACACACACACACACACACACACCACATGTAAGGGTGGCGCTGCCAATAAAGCACCTAAAAGCTGTCACAAAGAACCGGCAAAAGGAATGATTATGAATATGTAAAATATAGCAAGGAGATATTTTAATTGTTTATTAATAAACACTTGTTAATAAACAAGTGTTTTCTTTGTCAGTGTCGGCTAGATGAAGTTGACGATGCTGACTCGCGATCTTCAGTAGTGAACGCGCCAGAGAGAAATGCACATTTCATACGGATTACATAAGCAGAGAGCAGTCTGTCGTCTGTTTTCTTTCGTTTTGAATTTTTCTGTTTAAAAGTAGACATGTCTGTGAGAGGCAAGTAGGCTACCTTATACACTGTGTTTCGGTTCATTTATGAGACGAGATCCAGTTCACGTGCCGGCGCCTCCGTTTCTTATCTATCGTCTGCTATTTACTTCTTATTTATTAAACCCAGGCAATTGGTTGATGAAACATTGATTCAAATTAAGATACAATTAATGCAAAACGAATTTCAGGTTAAAGAAAGGTTTTGTGTTTTCTGTTTGATGTCTCTGTGAAAGTTTTAAAGCATTTTTTATGCCGCTTTCAGAGCGCTCACGTCCGTAACGGAGAACACGTCCATAACATTGTTTTTTCCTCATAAATGCAAACCCGAAAAATCAAATAAAACAAAATTAATATTTTATGTACTGTGGAGACTGAGCGCCAACCCTTCTTCATTCGCTGGGTAGTAGCCTACTTTGGTTTGCGCAGTGTAATTCACATAATCAGTAAAAATATATTTTGCCTCCTAAAGTTATTTTTTTTTAAAATAAGAAATCCCTCGTGGCTACGCCACTGCCACATCTGTGCTAAACACACCACATACTCAAGAACATCAAACCAAATGCTTGGCTTACATTAATGTGCAATATAAAATCTGACCATGGAGTTGACTTTGGCGGAAAGCTGAAAGTGATTGCTGATAGGCTGTCCCAATCAGTGGCGCCTGCACAATCCAATCACGTTTGGAAACAACAAATTGAGGGTTTCCGAGATTTTTCTTTACTTTTTTTTTTTTTTACTCGGGTACTCACGGTTATGGATAGAAATGTATTGGAGTAAAGAGTACAATATTTGCCTCTCAAATGTACTTGAGTAAAGTCATGAGTACTCCCCAAAAATGATACTCGAGTAAAGTACAGATCCCTCAAAATTGTACTTAAGTACTGTACTCAAGTAAATGTACTCCGTTACTGTCCGGCTCTGCATTTCTTATTGTGCGGCAAATAGTGGCTTTATTGAGGTTTTCTGCATCACCGACAGAATACAGAAACACGCCACTTGCAAAGAATCGCAGTGCTACGCAGACCATCTGTGGGACAATGAGAGCATGGCTCCGTGCTGTCTTGTGCTGTATGTTTGGACCCAGCAGCCTACACAAATATCTGATGCCATCACCTGAGAATCTGTACCTCTCAGTCAGATATTCGTCTGAAAAGGCCAATGGGTCTGCCCTATCTCGGAAGACTCTTTCATGCCTGAATGCTCGTCTGAGTATTAAAACTTCCTCATCAACTACATCATCCAACAAAGGACAAGCCATTGTGAATAGGAAACACACAAATCTTTAGTCTATATATACTACATATTGACCTCGTTACGGACTTAATTGAAACCACATTTGCAACTTCATGAGCCATTTCTTATCTCATCAACTGCAAAAAAAAATTTTTCTCATTCAACAGTACATTTCTACTCTATACTTGCATATATAGATATACATAGTCTATATTCTATTTCTCATATTGTATAGTATAGTTATTTTGCACTGTGTTGGCATTCATTATGGACAGCAAAGTAATAATTGCTCAGGAAAATCTGCTTTCCTCACTGGGTGTATGACAATAAACGCTTTAAATCTCGAATAATATATATATATTCATCAAAATTCTGACAGTGAAATGAACAGCAGTTTTCAATAATAACAAAAAAAACAGTACGCATACTTAGATGAATGACAGTATATCTAGTATTTTAATGCAGGACCATGAAGTGACTAAAACACATTAATATCTAGTAGGATTTAGGGAGGAACTAGCCGATAAATCACTAGGATTAATCTTAGCCTGGTTGTTAGCCTGCTCCGGAGCAGGCTAGCTGCAAAGTGTAAATCTCCATAGTAACTTAATGTAGATTAATTTAGCCTCCCTTCATGCAACCAAGTAAGGGCTAAATTCAGCCAGGATAACTGGAAAATCCCAGCTTAATCCCTTATCTTGCTTTTGTGCAATACCCCCCTGATGTAAACTTATGAGAATCTATCAATATTTCTCCAAATCTGCACATGTTTGAGCTAAAAGCCCTGAGGGACGTTGTTTTGTCAAGCGCTGTCATGACGATCGCACGGGAGTTTTTTTCTGAATGAGAGCAGCTGACGCTCATAATTCATATTAAAGGTAACGACTCGTTTTTTAATTTCATAACTCCTGACACAAATTAAGACATAACTGTCACTATAAGTTTCTCAGAATACAATAGTGGTCAAATACTGAAACTTGAGTCTTATATCGTTTTAATGATGTATAGTTTGTCAAGTTAATAACATTAAATATGATAGTAACTTTGAACTATTTAAAAAAAAAAAAACGCTTCAGAGCGCCCACGCACTGGTGACGGTTAACAGGTTAATGAGAGGTTTTATTACTGCCAGCTTGAATATTTTTGGAACATGACCTAAAGATAAAGACGAGTTAATAATATTAAGAAGAGGCTCTTCCACTACAGGTAACACTTCTTTCAGAAATTTAGTTGGTATTGGATCTAATAAACATGTTGTTGGTTTAGATGCAATGATAAGTTTATTTAGCTCTTCCTGTCCTATAGTTGTAAAGCGGTGTAGTTGTTCTTGAGGGGCGATAATTGAGGCTGAATCATAAGACACCATAGAGGATTGTACATTTACAATTGTGTTTCGGATGCTTTCTATTTTCTCATTGAAGTAGTTCATAAAATCATTACTGCTATACTGTAACGGAATAATTTGCTCGGGTGATGTCTGTTTATTTGTTAGTCTAGCCACGGTGTTAAATAAAAACCTTGGATTATTTTGGTGATTTTCTATTAGTTTGCGGAGATGCTCAGCCCTGGCTGCTTTTAGAGCTTTTTTTATAACGTGACATACTGTCTTTCCACGCGATTCTAAAGACCTCTAAATTAGTTTGTTTCCATTTACGCTCTAGGTTACGAGTTTCTCTCTTGATAGCATGCGTAGCACTGTTGTACCATGATGCTTTAGTTTTCTCTCTAACCTTTTTTGATCTAATTGGTGCAACAATATCTAATGTACTAGAGAAAATGGTGCTCAAACTGCTAGTCATTTCCTCTAGTTCATCTGTTTGTTTGGGTTCACTGAGCAGCTGAGATAGATCAGGTAAGCTATTTGAGAATCTATCTATAGTGATTGGAAGGATTGTTCTGCCTGGTCTATAACGTGGCGCAACATGACAAATTTCAGCAGTGCGTATTATACAAGTTACCATGTGATGATCGGTGAGATCGTCACTTTGCGGTATAATATCTATATCGGTTGGATTGGTTCCGTATGATATAATTAAATCTAGTGTATGATTTAGACGATGAGTGGGACCACTGACATTCTGCTTGACCCCAAAGGAGTTTAATAAATCTGTAAACGCAGCCCCTAACGCATCATTTGTGTTATCTACGTGTATGTTAAAATCTCCAACAATTATTGCTTTATCGGCATTGACCAATAGATCTGAGAGAAAGTCTGCAAACTCTTTTAGGAAATCAGCATATGGTCCTGGAGGTCTATATACAGTAGCCAAGGCTAGAGATAATATGGATTTCTTTCTTACATCTAAGAGCGCAACGTTTAGCACCAGTACTTCAAACGAATTAAACCTGTGACCTGTTTTCTGAGTAACATTAAGAATATCTCTATAGATTGTTGCAACACCGCCGCCACGACCGATCAGACGGGGCTCATGCTTATAACAGTATCCTGGCGGAGTAGACTCATTTAGACCGAAATACTCGTTTGGTTTAAGCCAGGTTTCAGTAAGGCAAAGTACATCGAAGCTATTATCTGTGACCATTTCATTTACAATAACCGCCTTAGGTGTGAGCGATCTAATGTTTAGAAGACCTAGTTTTAGAAATTGTTTTTGTTCACTGATATTTAGATTTTCAGGTTTAATTACAATAAGATTTTTCCTAGATCCTACAGTGGATTTATTATTTGGCCTCACTAAACGAGGAATAGACACAGTTTCTATATAATGTTCTACACTACTTATATCAATTAAATTGGCACAGCAAAGACTGTGATTTGGAATTTGATTTTCTAGTCATACGGTGTGTAACGTCTTGGAGATGTTGTCCGACAGAACAGCCGCTCCGATTCTGCTGGGGTGCAGGCCATCAGCACGGTACAGCCTAGGTCGCTCCCAGAACAGATTCCAATTATTTACAAAGAGCAGTTTTTGTTCATTACACAATGACATTAACCATTCATTTAGTGCAAATAATCTACTGAACCTTTCTTGTCCTTGTCGGTACGTGGGTAGCGGCCCAGACACGATGATCGTTGCCTCAGGCGCTGTGCTGCGTACCGTCTCGATCAGGCTCCTGTAGTCCTTCTTCAGAACCTCCGTCTGCCGCAGCCTGATATCGTTTGTTCCAGCGTGAAGCACCACAGCTCCGACGCGCTCGTCACTGTTCAGGATCTCGGGAACCTGTGCGGCGACATCAAGTACACGAGCACCAGGAAGGCAGTGAGTGCGCACCTTACCCTTACCTGAGGTAGCGCGGACATGACGGACCATGGAAGTGCCGATGATCACGGCGTCGTCGCGTTCCGACTCGCGAAGAGGGGAGAAGCGGTTCCGGGTGGAGATCTCGAAGACCGGGAGGGGCGGAGAGGTTCTTGCTCTGGTCCTGGCTCGTGTCTTCCGCTGTGGGATCACCCAGGGTCCATGGTGTTGGGTTGGTGCCGGAGTGAATGATGCCAGAGATGATCGCGTCCTCCTGGGCAGAGAAACGCACGGAGTGGACGAAGTCGGAGTCAAAAAGTTACTAACCACTGACTTGTGTGCATCGGCGCGTGACGTTTCAAGCGCTGATCGCCGATCCCGCAGCTCGGCTTGCCTCTCCAGCAGACCACGGATCTGTTTCTCCACCGATTCAAGCTCCAATCGTACCGAAATAAGTTCGAATGTGTCCTCACCTGCACTCAGAGGTAACGTTAGACACACATCCGATATGTTCGCCATAACAGATGAACAGTAGATTAGTAGTGATACTACCAATATCACTAGTAATTTAGGACTGAAATCCTGGATATAACCTGTATCCTTTCAGTGAAACGGGTGTAAAATCAGACGGTCAATAGGCGCGAGGCCACGCGTGAAATGCTAGCGGACTAAAGGCTAGTAGCCGAGATTCGCAAAGTTGGGTCTAAGTAGCGATATCAAAGCAATCCGATTGTTTTTTATAAGGAATAGTATCGAGGATAAGTTCCCATGATATAAAAATAGAAAGTGCTTGTTTATAAATGAGTGGTAAAAAAGAAAATCAAGGATTAATGAATTGATTCGACGGAGCTTTCAAACACAAACACCGACTGCTCGTGCATGCGCATGTCACAAAACTAAGACACAAAACGAGCAATATCTAGTGTAAATACTTAACACTAGATATTGTTGAAAACGAAAGTAACGCTCACTGTTTTGACCGGAAATGAGAGTTCAGTATCTTTATTAAAATCATTAAAACATTTTTTTTTCATTTATTTATTTAAACATATTAATGATGTAGCTAATTTACCCGCAATTAATTGGAATATTATTTTGTATTACTTAGATCTGCGCATCACTAAGGCGCAGATGTGAATTTATAGCTTTTTTTTCCTTTTCTTTTCATCCTAAATGATGATGTAACTGCGGGCTGTTTACACCAGGCCACTTCATGTGTTTCTGTGATCTGATAGCTATCCGGTCGTGAAAAGACCAGGTGTAAATGCCCTCCGAAACGCACTCGAGACGGATTTAATTCCGATCGCTCAAACCGCTTCAGGAGGAGGTCTGGGCCGCTTAACAGACAAAACTGGACAAGTGTAAATGCACCTGGTTGTTGAATTGGACAAAAAAAATTCCGCTTCTCGCAACAATGCTAAAAATAAACGTGTGAGAGCGTATTATAGCGATGAAGCTATGGCAACACGCATCGCCGCATATGAGCAGCTGGATTCATCAAGCCAACGTGCAAACTATCGCAAATCAAAGTGAAAGTAAGTCGCAGACGCTTAACACACAATCATCTTCATTAAAAGTAAAGAAACAGAAATGATCTTACCACCCTGCTGAAAAAAACAATAGAAACCATTACAGAATTCCTAATGGTTTCCACTACAAAACCATTACAAACCACCAGCCGTTAACCATTAAAACCATTACCAAGTGGAGTCCATTACGTAGTGTGTTTTGGGCCATATTCCATTAGGATTTATTGGTTTTAAGGGTTTCCATTACAAATTTGTATTGGGTCTGTATTTTAATGGTTTCCATTACAGTTTTGTATTGGTTCTGATGGTTTCATTACAAATTTGTATTGGTCTTGAATTGCACATATTTAATGGTTTCCATTACAGTTTTGTATTGGTTCTGATGGTTTCAATACAAATTTCTATTGGTCTTGATTTGCACATATTTAATGGTTTCCATTACAGTTTTGTATTGGTTGTGATGGTTTCATTACAAATTTGTATTGGTCTTGATTTGCACATATTTAATGGTTTCCATTACATTTTTGTATTGGTTAAGATTTGTAGGTTTAATGCTTTTAGCTGTTAATAATTAGGACATTAATTATAGATTTTAATAAATTAATTTGAATTATAACTACTATTATACACAATTGATATAAACTTCACACCAACTTTTCAATAGCTTACAGCTCAGGTTTTGTTTTGCAAAGAATGAAGAGCTTGCACCTGAAATAAAAATTATAGTATTAAGACCTGCTTTTTTACTCAACCCAGCTGGAAATAAACATCTAACACAACATTAATATTACATTTTTATTATTTGATTCATTTATTCTTTTACATTGTGTGGCTTCACTTGGGCTGACTGATTAGACCTGCAAAAAGAAGGAGAATTCATTAGGACAATGTACCTCTTAAACCACATTACCAGTACATAAGATTATCCATACATTATATATTTAAATATATTCATCCAACATGTTTGGGCATACTTTGATACCCATTTTTCTGTGGGTATCATGACTCCATGTCCTAGATCCTGAAAACAAAAAACAAAAAAAACATTAATATGTAGAATAAGACCATTTTAGCTAATTAAAAAGAAGAGGTCGACCATTATATTGGTTTTACTGATTACTTGGCACCAATAGGTAGCAGTCAGGCTTGGCAGAGTTACTTTAAAAAATGTATTCTGTTAGTTACAAATTACTTTTAAAAAAAAGTATTCAGTAACATAATCCAACTACCACAATATGAAAGTAATGTAATCTGGTTACTTTTGGATTACTAAAAGGTCACGTATATATAAATAGTCAAGCAAGAAGAAATATTATATAAAAAAAAATGCTTTTATTTATTAAGAATTTGGTCCAGTGTACAATATTTTGCAAAATATAAACTATTTAAGAAAATGTCATATAGCTGTAAGTAACTATGTTGTAGCTAAATGCTCAGTTATGAAACCAGAATTTACACAACAGAAATGTTTCTTCAACAGGAACCGAACTGCACTGACACTCTGCACATAAAATTGCAGCTGTTGTGAACTTTATTCTTCTAAAGTTTAGAACTCAGAAGCGAAAAACCAGGAGAATTTTGGGATATCTTTCAGCAGGATTCTTTATTGAGAACACATTTACATTTACACTACCGTTCAAAAGTTTGGGGTCGGTACGATTTTAAATACTTTTAAAAGAATTCTCTTCTGCTAACCATGGCCGCTGTGATGGTACCACGAGCCGTCGCTCATTGACCGATCGTAGGCTTCTGGGAGGGATGTAGACTTGTAGTAGTGAGTGGAAGTAGGAGGGAGCTGAACCTGTGGTCAATCTGTAAGCAAGCGTCAATGCCTTGAACTTGATGCGAGCAGCGAGTGGTAGCCAGTGCAGAGAGATGAACAGAGGAGTGACGTGGGCCCTTTTGGGCTCGTTGAAGACAAGACGAGCTGCAGCATTCTGGATCATTTGTAGAGGTTTAGTTGCACATGATGGAAGTCCAGCCAGAAGAGCATTGCAGTAATCAAGCCTAGAAATGACCTGGACGAGAAGTTGTGTTGCATGCTCAGTTAGGAAAGGCCTGATCTTCCTGATGTTGTGCATAGCAAACCTGCATGATCGAGCTATCTTCGTAATGTGGTCTGTGAAGGTCAGCTGGTCATCAAAGATTACTCCAAGATTTCTGACTGACCTTGATGGGGTGATTGAGGATGACTCTAGCTGGATAGTGAAGTCGTGCTGTAGAGACGGATTGGCAGGGAGGACGAGAAGCTCAGTCTTTGCCAGGTTGAGCTGCAGGTGATGTTCCTTCATCCATGCCGAGATGTCCGCCAGACAGCTTGAGATCCGTACAGCTACTGTGGGATCATCTGGTTGAAGTGAGAGGTAGAGCTGGGTGTCATCAGCATAGCAATGGTAAGAGAAACCATGTGCCTGTATGATGGGTCCCAGTGATGTGGTGTAAATGGAGAAGAGGAGCGGTCCGAGAACTGAACCCTGGGGAACCCCTGTGGTCAGTTGATGTGCTTTGGATACCTCACCTCTCCATGCGACCTTGAAGGACCTACCTGTGAGATAGGACTCAAACCAGTTGAGGGAGGTTCCAGTGATGCCCAGTGATGAGAGGGCGGACAAGAGGATCTGATGATTCACAGTGTCGAAGGCAGCAGACAGATCCAGTAGAATGAGAACTGATGATTTGGAAGCAGCTTTTGCGATCCGCAGGGCTTCCGTGACTGACAGCAATGCAGTCTCAGTTGAATGTCCTTTCTTGAAGCCAGATTGGTTGACATCCAGCTGGTTGTTCAGAGACAGGAAGGATGATACTTGGTTAAAAGCAACTCATTCAAGTGTTTTCGCAATGACTGGTAGGAGAGAGACAGGTCTGTAGTTCTCTAGAAGTGATGTTTTCTAGAGAACTACAGCTGTTGATGCTGTGGTTCGTCCAAAATCTCTCTAATGTAAGTTTACATGGTATCTTATAGGCATTCGGTGGGCAGGAAGGGGCTGACCTTACAAAACCTTAGGGAAGACCACTACATCTAAAGACAATAGAGGCCATTACCCCTAATTGAGATAATGGTACCCCCCCCCCCCCAAAATGCCCAAAAATGCTGGAAAAGTGGGCAGAGCCTAGTGGAGAGGGGGCATGCATCTGAGACGTATCTCTCTGTAGGCAAGGGGATGGTTAGCTGGTACCCTCTGACGTCAGAGGGTACCACAACATCCAATAGGAAAATTCAACTGCAGTAGCCACTGTTCAACCTGAAGAGGGCAGCACTAAGACGTTTTTACACCATATTTTGTAAAATTGAAAAACTTTAAACTAGGGATGTCCCGATCCGATCACGCGATCGGAAATCGGGCCCGATCACGTGGTTTCAGACTCGATCGGAATCGGACGTTACCTCCCGATCAGGACTCGCATATATGTAAATTAGCCATGTAACGGTACATGTATTCGTAATTATTGAACCGTTTCGGTACGAGCTGCTTCCGGTTCGGTACACATACAAACCGAACGATTCCTAGGACCATTTTTTCTGCAGACAAAATCCGCACTGGCGCGATCACCACAACGTTGCGCAACATCAAATGGCAAACGTAATGAAAGCGGAACGAAATTGCGCTACTCATCATATTGTGCTTAACGGACCATTTATCAGTTCGGACCAGCAACATCTGTGCAGCGCGAGATCAAGCGACACTGTGCTAAGATATCCAGTGAAGAAAACATTTGAATTCGCCACTGAAGTAATAACATTGCTGCGAGATCTAGTGAGTTCGCATCAGAGACTATTCAAATTTCTAATTTTCTAATTGTCAAATAGAGCTATTTAATCATTTGGTGAAATAGTTTTTATTGAAATATTGCACTATATATATCAGAAAAAATTAAATATTGCAATATCAGTTTTTTTCAATATCGTGCAGGTCTTTTACCGTGGGTCATTTTTAACCTTTAATATTACCTTATAATAATAAAACAAATAAAATCATCACTGTAAATAACACATAATGTACCTGCTTCTTTTAAACAGTGTCACTTAAGCATGGAAACACTGAACTCACCTTTATGATTGCTGAATCTGCCCTGGAGCTCATCTGTGTCTTTCTCCTGAAGTGTAAACTGCATGTCCTCCTCCAGATCTTGATCTTCTCCTTCACTGACTCACTTCAGCCATCATCTCATGTGTCTGCTGTCATAGAAAAACGCCTTTAATAATCCTGACCATTGCATTTCTTTTGACATATTATTCAACAAGCTTAAACTTAAGACATAAACTGTGTTTAAGTGAATACTCTCCAAGCTCCAAGGAATATATCGTAAATTAAATTCGGGAGAACAGACCACAAATGTGCAGCATATGTTGTCCTTTTTCATACTCTTACAGCAGATTACAAAGGGGAAAAAAGAAAAGAAAAGGATCACGAGGAAAAGAAAGCAGCGACTGAAAAGAGCTCTTGCCATAGATATTCTTGTTATAACATGTCATGTTAAAATACCAAGTATAACATTATTCTTATGATGTCTGAAAATAAATCATGAAGGAAAATTGAGACAATATATTTAATAAATAGTGCGTGTAATTTCTTCAGTACCGTCAGCAGAACTGATAACGTCCAAGCTTATCGATACTGCGGTCTTCCATAATTTGGCCCCAGGACCCATTTAATACCGGGTTTCAGTACCCATGCCTACATATGGGTGTGTTCATATGGATGAAATCCTGTTGTGTTCGGTCTCTTGATTTGTGATAGTGGCAGCTATTGTGAAACTCACCTTCTTCATGTACTGAGTGTAGATGGGATCAAGGTCTTGTCTTGAAGAATCACAGGGCCAAACGCTGGGGATTATGTCTCATCTGATAACAAGAGCATAGCGATAAGTTTAAGAACTCTAATGGTATCTTTACCCCCTGATATTGCATTGGGGATATAAATTCAGAAAAAAAAAAAAGAATTTATATTATATATATATAATTCTTGAGATAATGTATTGTGAAATAAATGCATATTAAATTAGTATCATGATTAATCAATAATTCACCCTTTGTTGTAGAGGGTTTTTTTCTGATGCTCCTGAAATCACTTTTTTTATCACTATTTGTAAGTGACGTCACTGATTAACAGTATGTGCATTCTATTAGATTAAATAAATTAGCATACTAACAATCACCCATTGACAAATTACCAGCAAAACAAAACTATAAAAAATTCTTATCTACACAAAGATGTGGTTAAAACCCCAAATTTTCATAAACAAAAGCTCCAGTTAGCCTTAACTTAACATAAATTGGGCCTAACGTTAACTCTTCTGAAAACGGTTGAGATGCTAACGGACTTTTTTGAAGACACAAAACCATTTCTATAAAGTAAATGTTCAACAGAAGCGTGTCAATTACACGTAATAAAGGTGTCAGGGACGTTTGTATGTATTATTTGTGTGAATTTGTTGACTAAACTCACCTGAAAGCAGTGAAAACAACAGCGAGAGACGCGAGATTTGCTGTTAGTCAGTTGATGACGTTTCTTCCCCGTTTCCATCTGCTCTCGCGCAGCGCGCTCGCTCCAGTGTTTGAATGCGACTCGAATGTTCACGCGCACGCGCATTAAAACACTTAAAAGTCACGCAGCACTTAAATAAACATCTAGAATTAAAATATATAACATCATTTAAAATACCATTAATATTAAATCATGAATTTTAAACTCATTGTGTAATTCTATGACCCATTCATGTGCAAAATGCCAGAACCCAGTTTATATGCCAGGTTTTGTTACAATACTAATAATTGCGTTGTATTATATAACTAAATGGCAAAAAAAAAAAAAAAATCTGGGTTCCAATAATTATATATATATATATATATATATGATGTTCATCAGCTTGGCCAGGCTGGGAGACCAACTAAAACCAGCTACTTCCATCTTAAACCAGCCAACCAGCTTAGGTTGGTTTTAGCTGGATTTTTCAGCAGGGAGGCCAGGTGTTGATGTTGACGAGGAAGAGCCAAACAGCCAATGTAACGGGTAACGTGAGGCTATCAAGCTTATTATCCAGTAGGATTGTCCCGATTATTTGAATAAATTTGACTATTAAAAAAGAAAAAGAAAAACTTTAGTAGCCTACATAGGGCGGAGGTGATCCAGCAAAGTCTGACATACTTATTGAAGAATAACTTTTGATTTTTAATAGACAAATAAATAAATAAATAAATACCCAGAGAAAAGGAGAAGAATTATCATCGGATATCAAAATAAAAGTCTTCACACAACATATACCTGTTAAATAAAAGTATTACAGTGAAACAGGTGAGACAGTGGTCATAAGTTTCATATTTCTTTGTCATTTTATTTTTTGTAGAGCCTATTTTTAAAAGGTTATTTAAAAACTTTAAGAAAAGCATTTTGAATAGCTTGTGACATATTGTGTACTGTTGTTAAACAGTAGCCTAGTGTTCAAACAAAGATACATTTAAATATTATAAAATACATTATTTATGACATTATCCTATATATATATATATATATATATATATATATATATAACTAGAACCTACGTGAATATGTGTATGAGCAGACCTACACACAACCATACCTTAAACAGAGATGTTGCTTTTTTAAAGGCATGCAGTGGAACAGAGTCAGAGTCTGAGAGAGACCATAGGACAGGCAGCATGAAGCAGAACACTATTGATCCCCTGTCAGTGATTGACCTACAGTCTGACATGGACACTGCTTTGACTGCCACAGGAACTGCCACAAAAGCTTAGGCCATGCTAATGATTATGAGCCATGCAGCAAAGCATAAAATAACTGGTTGCCAGTTACATGATTTACTGCAGTTGATCAATAAATTGTTTGGGCAAGAGGTTGTACCTCGATCCAAGTATCTTTTTTAACAGTGTTTTTAACAGTGTTTAAAAACAGTTGTGAGGAAATAGAATTTCAGTTCTACTGCGAAACTTGTCATTTAAACATAGGAACAGTCCAGGAAATCAAACAAACAAATTATATATTAATATCATCAAACCAAAGAAAACACAAAATTTGTTGGAGACTTAATGGTTCATACTGGTGTCCAGTAGATACCAACATGCAACCTATAAGTTGCCAAAGGTGTTCTATTGGTCCTTAATGGTATCCAATAGAAAAAACATGCCACCAATAGAAGAAAGCAAATCACCAATAGAGACCTACTAGGACCATTACAGTTTCCATTAAAACCAATACAGACAAATAGACAAAATATGCCACCAATAGAAAAAAGTAAATTACCAATAGAGACCCAATAGAGACCCAATAGGACCATTACAGTTTCCATTAAAACCAATACAGTTCTCTTTATAACCATTAAAACCATTAGCAATTATGTAATGGTTTCTATTGTTTTTTTCAGCAGGGCAGTGCTGTCTCTCTTATTGCGGTCTTTGATTTTGAAATTAGCTGATGATCAATAAAATGCAGCTCATTATTGTTGCTTTCGGTGACGTGAACTCCGTTAAATCTGCATAGCGCGTTGTTTGAAGATCGGATATATATCTGTTTTGCGAAAACATATTTATGTGACCAGACCAGGTGTAGGCTAAATGGAATCGTTTTGATAAATCAGATCAGTAAAAACGCATGAAGTGACCAGGTGTAAACGGCCCCATTATGAGCTGTCTGTCAGCATCTGTATAATTTTCTGTTAATTACTTGCAAATTGTGGCATGTTGCAAAGCAGTCCCGTCTCTTGTGTTTTTATGAATGACGTCATCGACTAGTCGACGTCGACTCGACTTTGATGTCAAAACAGTCGACTTCAAAAAATCTGAAGTCGTTCAACCCCTAGTGTAGAGTCAGCTGGGATTAAACCAAATGAGAAAAGTTTATCTAACTTGCCAGGGGGGGTGAAATGTAAAATTTTGTTTTTATGTACCTGACAAATAAAAGGAATATGAATCGAACTGATCCTTTTAGGAGTTTTGCGTAGAGTGCTGCCATTTTGGTGCACAGTTCAGCAAATAAACAAATGTGTAACCAAAGTCCAGACACCAGACAGATTTCTAAAGTCTGTTTATTCAGTTCCTACTGATCCTGAATTATATATTGTGCTAAGACAGGGTCATATGTCCCACACTAACAGTAGGAGATTAAATGTGTCTCTAAAGTTTGTGGGTATTTCTTTATGGGGCTGCATTCAATAAGGCCAAAGGATGTTTATGCGTGTGTTTATTTGGACCTCATTACATTTTTTAAGGATTACTTATGTATCAAAGCTGAGGTTTGATACCAAAATCAAACAGTTTAGGGTTCCTCAGTGTCATGTTTACAGTGTTAGTCCTTGTCTGGGAGAAACAATAACGATAAGATACCAAAAAAACAACAGAAGATAATAATTTATCAAAAAGTGGAGCCAGCTGTTCTGACATTTACATACTTCTACACTTCATCACACTTTCACTTTCTAAATGTTGTCTAAGCTGCTGCGCACGTTCACTTTTTAGATGCCCTCTGAACGGCAAAGGAGTTGGATGCAATTAGGGTAAGTGTGTGTGTTTATGCAGTAAGCTGTGTGTTATTCAAACTGTAACATCTTCAATAGAACAAGCAGCTAAACAATATGTTTAGATATTCCTGAAATACTTTTTATTCTGTGCTTCCTTTATTCCTGTTATTTTTCCTGCGTCCCCTTGGTATTCAGCCTTTACGTTGATGTAGTTAGTGTTTTTCCTGTAAAAATGTTAAATGCAGGACTTTAACCAGTAATGGAGTATTATTACATTGTGGTATGGATACTTTTACTCAAGAAAACATCTGTGTGTTGCATAATTTTAAGCAGAACTGTTTAAATCATGTGATGACCAATCAGCTGTTTGAATCTGACTTCACCGTCAGCGTCAGCGTTTCGAAGCAGAAGTTTGGGTAACACTTTATTTTAAGGTGCTTGTAATAAGCAGTAATTAACAGTTAATAAGACACTTATAAGACCTTATAAGACACTTATAAGACCTTATAAGATGCATATAAGATGCATATAAGCATTAACTACTTCATATAAGGGTTAATTAAAGGTCCAGGCCCTGAAGAGATCAGGGAAACTACTCCCTCTTGGGAAGGTCAATTTTTAAGGGCCTGGGAGTTTGTGTTACCATTTATGTTTGTTCGGCTGTTCTAAAAGTGCAATGTATTGATACTTGAGAAATTTATTATTTAATTTAATTTATTTATTATCATTAGTTAATGCTTATATGCATCTTATATGCATCTTATAAGGTCTTATAAGTGTCTTATTAACTGTTAATTACTGCTTATTACAAGCACCTTAAAATAAAGTGTTACCGAAGTTTGTACTGTGTTGAGAAAAAATAGATAAGCAGAGGGGGCTGTTGCCTCACATTTCTTTCTAAGAGGAAGAGCTCCTACACTGCCAAGAGTTCATGCTTCCACTCCCTTTGCACCCCTCCTTGCTGCATTACCAAAAAAGCTGTACTAAGCTGTGTTATGCAGCTTTAACCGGTGCGCCTGTGCCAGATGTTACTGAGCTGGACAGATGCAAACATTTAGAAAACATTTTAAGTTTAAAGTTTGGTTGTTCTACTAATTAACTCCGATCCAGTGAGTGCATGAACGCAGCCTGCATCTCACAAACTGCAGAATTATCTTACTTTCCATTAATGGTGTATTACAAGTGTGGTGGTGTCTCATTTAGAGGGCTCCCCCGAAGTTGGATCGCTTTCCACATTATTTCAGCAACTAACACAACCCATATAACTATGCCGTGTACCACTGGCATTATGTCAGTGTTAATTTTAGCCTGCAAGAAAGGATGTAACGGTACAAAGCGATTCGTTTCCTAGCCTAACTTATAGTGAAACAGGGCAGAGGCAGCCAGCTGTCATTAGCACGGATCCAAAGCTGTTTGCTTTGAAACATTTGATTTAGATTTATTGTGTGTATAGCTCAGGGGTAGGCAAGTTCGGTCCTAGAGAGCCGCTATCCTGCAGAGTTTGGCTCCAACACTGAAAAAAACCTCTCCTGCCTATAGCCTTGGTAATCCTGAAGACATTGATTAGTTTGTTCAGGTGTGTTTGATTAGGGTTGGAACTAAATTCTGCAGGACAGCGGCTCTCTAGGACCGAACTTGCCTACCCCTGGTATAGCTTCTAACTAACGCGACCTGTCTGACACCACGGCAGAGGGGGACATATGAGTGTATATACAGCAGGCGATCATCTCTTGTAACATAGTGTAAGGTGGAACAGGTATATATTATTCATTGAGGGACTCCATGCATTTTAACACCAGCTTGTACGGCCCCAAAACTGTCTGGGCCCCAGTGCGTCAGCACTGTCTACACCTCCTCCCCTGTCCTGAAATACTTTTAATGACTTACTTCCTTCATTCCTGTTATTTTTCCTGCTGACTTCGCCTGCATCTCCGTGGTATTCAGCCTTTATGTTGATTCCACCATGTTGATAACTAAAGCATATCACCACAGAACTTCCCCAGTTAATGACTACATCAAGAGGATTTTCCTCTGAAATGTACTGTGTAAATATGCAGATTAGCTCGTTTTGGTTAATATAGAAGAAATCTACAGATGCAAACAGACAGAGGTTAGCAGGCTTAAAACCATCTCCATCTAAAGGTGTATTCTTGAAGTTTTATTTCCGTTAGAGTAAAAGAAGACCTGGAAGCAAAATAGACCAAAGTTTCAAAACTGACCACTCCATGAAAAAAGTTCCTTAAAGAGTAACTTCATAGTTTTGATCTAATAATTATCCATTCTATGAGTTTGTTTGCCGATAGATCTTAATACAGACAGCACCCCCTCTCAAATATGAAATTAAATTTATGTCACCATCAGTCAGACATCGATAGAGAGAGAGAGTGTGTGTGTGTGGTAAGTGTAATATAATAGCAACAATAATAAAGTATTTGATCAATACATTAAAGCTGCAGTAGGGAGTTTTGAGAAAACGTTGACTTAGCCTGAAAATTTGAACAAGCACAACTTCCAGGTCCCTGCACCCCCTTGCTCTCTGCTGCGCTACAGCCCTCCCTCCACGGCCCTCCCTCCACAGCTCGTCCTCCACAGCTCGTCCTCCACAGCTCGTCCTCCACAGCTCGTCCTCCACAGCTCGTCCTCCACAGCTCCTCCTCCACAGCTCGTCCTCTACAGCTCCTCCTCCACAGCTCGTCCTCCACAGCTCGTCCTCCACAGCTCCTCCCTCCACAGCTCCTCCTCCACAGCTCCTCCTCCACAGCTCGTCCTCCACAGCTCGTCCTCCACAGCTCCTCCCTCCACAGCTCCTCCTCCACAGCTCGTCCTCCACAGCTCCTCCCTCCACAGCTCCTCCTCCACAGCTCGTCCTCCACAGCTCGTCCTCCACAGCTCCTCCTCCACAGCTCGTCCTCCACAGCTCCTCCCTCCACAGCTCCTCCTCCACAGCTCCTCCTCCACAGCTCGTCCTCCACAGCTCCTCCTCCACAGCTCGTCCTCCACAGCTCCTCCCTCCACAGCTCCTCCTCCACAGCTCGTCCTCCACAGCACCTCCCTCCACAGCTCGTCCTCCACAGCTCGTCCTCCACAGCTCGTCCTCCACAGCTCGTCCTCCACAGTTCCTCCTCCACAGCTCGTCCTCCACAGCTCCTCCCTCCACAGCTCCTCCTCCACAGCTCGTCCTCCACAGCTCCTCCCTCCACAGCTCCTCCTCCACAGCTCGTCCTCCACAGCTCCTCCCTCCACAGCTCCTCCTCCACAGCTCGTCCTCCACAGCTCCTCCCTCCACAGCTCCTCCTCCACAGCTCGTCCTCCACAGCTCCTCCTCCACAGCTCGTCCTCCACAGCTCGTCCTCCACAGCTCGTCCTCCACAGCTCGTCCTCCACAGCTCCTCCTCCACAGCTCCTCCTCCACAGCTCGTCCTCCACAGCTCCTCCTCCACAGCTCGTCCTCCACAGCTCCTCCTCCACAGCTCGTCCTCCACAGCTCCTCCTCCACAGCTCGTCCTCCACAGCTCCTCCTCCACAGCTCGTCCTCCACAGCTCCTCCTCCACAGCTCCTCCTCCACAGCTCGTCCTCCACAGCTCCTCCTCCACAGCTCCTCCTCCACAGCTCGTCCTCCACAGCTCCTCCTCCACAGCTCCTCCTCCACAGCTCGTCCTCCACAGCTCCTCCTCCACAGCTCCTCCTCCACAGCTCGTCCTCCACAGCTCCTCCTCCACAGCTCCTCCTCCACAGCTCCTCCTCCACAGCTCGTCCTCCACAGCTCCTCCTCCACAGCTCGTCCTCCACAGCTCCTCCCTCCACAGCTCCTCCCTCCACAGCTCCTCCTCCACAGCTCGTCCTCCACAGCTCCTCCCTCCACAGCTCCTCCTCCACAGCTCCTCCTCCACAGCTCGTCCTCCACAGCTCCTCCTCCACAGCTCCTCCTCCACAGCTCGTCCTCCACAGCTCCTCCTCCACAGCTCCTCCTCCACAGCTCGTCCTCCACAGCTCCTCCTCCACAGCTCGTCCTCCACAGCTCCTCCTCCACAGCTCCTCCTCCACAGCTCGTCCTCCACAGCTCGTCCTCCACAGCTCCTCCTCCACAGCTCGTCCTCCACAGCTCCTCCTCCACAGCTCCTCCTCCACAGCTCCTCCCTCCACAGCTCCTCCTCCACAGCTCGTCCTCCACAGCTCCTCCTCCACAGCTCCTCCTCCACAGCTCGTCCTCCACAGCTCCTCCTCCACAGCTCGTCCTCCACAGCTCCTCCTCCACAGCTCGTCCCCCACAGCTCGTCCTCCACAGCTCGTCCTCCACAGCTCGTCCTCCACAGCTCGTCCTCCACAGCTCCTCCTCCACAGCTCGTCCTCCACAGCTCCTCCTCCACAGCTCGTCCTCCACAGCTCGTCCTCCACAGCTCGTCCTCCACAGCTCCTCCTCCACAGCTCCTCCTCCACAGCTCGTCCTCCACAGCTCGTCCTCCACAGCTCCTCCCTCCACAGCTCCTCCTCCACAGCTCGTCCTCCACAGCTCGTCCTCCACAGCTCGTCCTCCACAGCTCCTCCTCCACAGCTCGTCCTCCACAGCTCGTCCTCCACAGCTCCTCCTCCACAGCTCCTCCCCCCACAGCTCGTCCTCCACAGCTCGTCCTCCACAGCTCGTCCTCCACAGCTCCTCCTCCACAGCTCCTCCTCCACAGCTCGTCCTCCACAGCTCGTCCTCCACAGCTCGTCCTCCACAGCTCGTCCTCCACAGCTCGTCCCCCACAGCTCGTCCTCCACAGCGGAGCCCGTCGTGAACGCGCAAGCTAGTAAACAGGCCCACCGATGACGGTGGATAAAAAGTTATATGGCACATTCACTAATAGGGACTAAACGTCAACAATATGCTTTACATTGACTATGGCCTGCCCATACTTTGACTACAAACTTGGTCCTCAAATCATTATGTATTTTGCAATAGCCTACATGTAACTTTATAACGTTGCACTCTTTCTATAAGTTATAAATAGCTAGTAAGATAACGTTAATATAACGGTAACTAACGTTACAGTATGTAAGTATTTATTCTAGCGATATAAAATGCTAGATAAGGTGTGCTAGTACATTATTTCAGCAACATGACAAGCCAGTGGATTAGCAGGTTTCAATTGTTGCTTAGCAGAGTGCGTGACATTTTATCTACATGTTATGCAGCTAGAGTTTTGACACCGAGTCAATGGGCTCTGTGTAATTCTTTCTTTTTCGCTTGTTTATCGTCATCAGTCTTTTTCCTTTTACCTCTTTGTTTTATGAGCAGGTGTCACTCGAGAATCGGCAGTTTAGGTTGTTTCTCCGTCATAAGCACAGCTGCAGCTCGCCGGCAATCTTGAGTTTGAATGACGGCTCGCGCTCCGGCGCTCGCGCTGTGCAAGAGAGGGGTGTGATCAGCGCGTACACGAGCGTGATTGACAGTGCTAAGACACTCGTCCTGGCTCTGATTGGTTGTTTCTGACCGGGAGCGTGTATTTCTGCAAATGGCAATAGGACCACTGGGAGGAGCCAGAGGAGCTTGACTTTTACACAGATTATCTGTCTCATATTCTACTGTCAGGACATAATGACAGTTTTAGCAAATACATGTTTTCAAAAGTTACCTACAGGAGCTTTAATGTATTCAGTATTCTGTTGCTTTGCTGTGTGAAGCTGAAGGTTATCTTTACTCATTTGACATCTTGCTTGTGAAACAAAACATATTTAAATAACATTTATTTTAATCATGGCTGCAGTCCAAAGCCACAGTTTAGTGTGAAGGTTTTTCTTTATAATATAGTGTTATGTTAGCCTGACTACGTCAGACTTCCTACTTCCGCTAATTTCATTTCGCTCCTGTAGTCAGTCTGAGATAGCAGCCTATCTTTCTGTTTTCCACCGGCCTGAAAACAGCCTGGCCAATCAACGAACAGAGGGCGGGCTGAAAGCCGTGACGTAGTCGGTAAGCGCCGTGTTTAAGATTAGGTCAGGGAAATCGAAAACGACCGCTGATATGGAGACGCGGATGCAATTCGCTCTGTTGTGGAGAATATTCCCGGCATTAGCAAACTGAAGCCCGAACACGAAGAGTGTGTATTAAACATTTTGAATGGAGGTGATGTTGTGGCCCTACTCCCTTTGGGAAAAGTTTAATTTATCAACTATTACCGATCGTCAGCGAGAAACTGGGGAGCCTTTTGACAGGTCAGTGTCTCTTTTCTTTTCCAGGTCTTAAATACCGTAAAACTTCAAATAATAGCCCGGGCTTTTATTTGCCCAAATCGTCGAACTGCACCGGCTTGTACTTGAGATAGGCGTCTAACTTATATGAGACAGGCCTTTATAGTTTAGATGTTGTTCATTGAGATGTTGTTCCTAGAGTCTATAATCTCTAAAAATCTCCAAATGCTCCACGTGAAACCGCGGTCTTCCGACCTCTTACTATCTTGTCGATTGATTTTTATGAATATGCGCGAGGGAGAGAGTGCAAGACAGCGCTCGTGTTGTTTGTAGACGTGGGAGTGCGCGCGCGCGGCCGGGGCTCTCTCTCTCTCTCTCTCTCTCTCTCTCTCTCTCTCTCTCTCTCTCTCTCTCTCTCTCTCTCTCTCTCTCTCTCTCTCTCTCTCTCTGCTCGTTTGTGCCCTGTCAAGCGCAGCAGTCATTCTATTACATCACTCACAGATCAAAAAAGTCGTTTACAGCCATGTTCACTCGGGTATTTCGCTCGCATCATCAAGTGTTTACAGTGGAAGTTCGATCATAGATTTGAGTTCGATGCATGATGTCTGTGGTTCGATGCAGCTGTGTCGGCGCATAACATACGTCATAAACAAACTTATCTGATTGGCTTACGGGTAACCAATGATTTTAAACTTCAGTACGCGCCCCCTAGCGAGAGAGAAAACACTTCTCTATTATGCTATCCCAGACTCTGTGTACGAAGCAAAGTGAAGTAGCAGAGTCTGGTATTACCAGGCTAGTGTTATGTAGGCTTTTCCACCAAAAGAATTCAAAAGGATTTATTGCCTTTTGAACAATAAACACATGATTTATGCAACTATGTCCCTCAACTTGGTGCAGTCATTTATTGTAAATATACACTTGTAGCATAGAAAACATGCACATTGTGGCATACTGTCCTTTGTTGTTGCAGCTCCTGTGATGATAAACCTAGTGAATATTAAAGCGGGATTTTTACTTCTGCGTCGGGTCTACGTGCGAGTAGTTGCATTTATACTTGTGCGTCGGTGTCTGCGTCGTTCTGCAATTACACCGGCAAAAGCTAGTTGTCAGCAGCGCTACAGCATCCACTGAGTTGACTTTTGCTGGCCGAGCAGGTCAACTTCCGATTTAGCACTCTGCTAACTTGAATGAGGGTAAAATTGTGCACGTGCAGCTATTATAGACCGAGTGGATCACATTCTGATAGTGAACGTGTCATTTCGCTTGGGTTGTGATGCTCAAATATATTGATCCACCGTGTTCCAGCCGCTGGTTCGGCAACTAGTAAAATTTACTTTAAAGCGCGGAGCACTTCCTGTGTGATGCTCTGCGGCTGGAGTGCCCGCTTGAGCCTCTGGGGGGCACTCCTTCCTAGTTTATTATTTCCATTATGTTTTACCCTGTACTGATTATCGTTGATTTTATGCACCTGTGTTTTATTATCTTGTTTAGCGCACCTGTCTTAAGCCTGAGTTATCCCTGTGTGGATTGCGAAGTCTTGTGTTTTGCCCTGCAGACATTTCCAAGTATCCTTGGTTTTCCTGGTTCCCTGTTTTCTCTCTGTGTGCTTTTCTGTTTAATAAAGTTACTGCGAATGGATCCGCACGACTCTGCCTCTTCGTTACAGAAGACTTCGCCACAACAGGATCCAGCAGCCTTGTGTGCCTCCCAGTCAGCCAATGCAGATCTGAGCGCTGTACAGCAGGTTCAACTGAATCAACTCACCTCGTCGTTGGAGAGGTTGGCTAAGATGGTTCGCGGTCTTCATTTCTCCACACCAGGACCATCGCACACTCAACCCGTCTCCACTGTTGTCAGCCCTGAACCGATCCGGGTTCCACGTCAAGCTCGCCCAGTGAAGTACGACACGGATACTGGAGCTGAGATCATGTGTTTACGTCAAGAGGGTCGTTCGATTGAGTGGTATGTCGAGGAGTTTGTTGAACTCGCACGTTTCACGAGAATGACCACCGTATGTTTAAAGATCTTTTTCCGTGGAGGGTTCCGAACCGCTTCGCTCAAGGATGCCCTACCCTGAACCTGACTGCACTTTGACCCAACATATTGATCTGGCCCTTTCCATGTGCGGTTCGCCTTTTACTGTGGATTTTTTGGAACTTTTGCTTCACAAGGGACCCGACGATTCGCCACTTTACAAGGTACCCACGGAATCCACGCATCAATTGTCTCCCGGTGAACCAGCGCATCACACGTGCTCCGCCGAGTTTGCGCTACATGAAAGCCCAATTGAACCAGTGCTTCGTAAAGGGTCCGCCGTATCCACGCAACATGTGAATCCCGACGTTCTAACACTTCACGTAAGCTCCGTTATATTCCTGCCTCAAGAGTTTTCTACTGAGTCTGAGCGCGTGCCAGCCGAGTCAAGTGAGTCAAGTGCCGCCGAGTCGAGTGAGTCAAGTGAGTCAAGTCCCGAGTCAAGTGAGTCAAGTCCCGAGTCAAGTGAGTCAAGTGAACCGAATCCCGAGTCAAGTGAACCGAATCCCGAGTCAGGTGAACCGAATCCCGAGTCAAGTGAACCGAATCCCGAGTCAAGTGAACCGAATCCCTAAGTCAAGTTAATCGAATCCCGAGTCGAGCGTGCCAAGCGCCGAGTCAAGTGCATCTTCTAGTGAATCAAGTATCTTCCAGTGAATCAAGTGCATCTTCCAGTGAATCAAGTGCATCCTCCAGTGAATCAAGTGCATCCTCCAGTGAATCAAGTGCAGCGTCCAGTGCATCGAGTGCCGAATCAAGTGCATCGAGTGAATCAAGCCCTGTGACGCGCCGCCGCAGGAGGAGGAGGAGGACTCGTTCGGCTCGCCAGGCTCCGGTGAGCGTACCAAGACTCCTCGCCCTGCCGGCCCTGCCTCTGCACCTCGCCCTGCCGGCCCCGCCTCTGCGCCTCGCCCTGCCGGCCCCGTCTCTCAAGCTCCATGAGACTGTCCCAGAGCTTCACGTCAGCCACGACAAGCCAGAGTTCCACGACAGCCCTGACGATCTTGTTCTTCACGAACATACAGTCCCAGAGCCCTTGTCAGTCCCAGTCCCCGAGCCCTTGTCAGTCCCAGAGCCCTTGTCAGTCCCAGTCCCAGAGCCCTTGTCAGTCCCAGAGCCCTTGTCAGTCCCAGAGAGTCCCAGAGCCCTTGTCAGTCCCAGAGCCCTTGTCAGTCCCAGAGCCCTTGTCAGTCCCAGAGCCGGTTCTTGTTCCAGCCCATGTCCCCGTAGGTTCCTCCAAGTATTTTTTTTTGGGGGGGGGGGTGCTGCTATGGTCTCCCGAGGGGTCTTCTTTGCCATGGCGGCCCGAGAGGTCTTCACACCCAGGGAAGCCTGAGGGGGCTCCGCCCTGGTCTTCGTCTCATCCTGCTCCGCCCTGGTCACCGGCCGAGTCTGGTCCGCCCAAGCTCTGCGGCCCAGTCCCGCATGGGCTACTTCCTGGTCCCGTTCCCCTGCACGGGCCTGGCCCTCCATCCCAGCCCCCGTTGACCTCCCCCCGGAGCTCTTACGAGCATCTGGAAGCCGCTCCTTTGAGGGGGGGCTATGTGATGATCTGCGGCTGGAGTGCCCGCTTGAGCCTCTGGGGGGCACTCCTTCCTAGTTTATTATTTCCATTATGTTTTACCCTGTACTGATTATGGTTGATTTTATGCACCTGTGTTTTATTATCTTGTTTAGCGCACCTGTCTTAAGCCTGAGGTATCCCTGTTTGGATTGCGAAGTCTTGTGTTTTGCCCTGCAGACATTTCCAAGTATCCCTGGTTTTCCTGGTTCCCTGTTTTCTCTCTGTGTGCTTTTCTGTTTAATAAAGTTACTGCGAATGGATCCGCACGACTCTGCCTCTTCGTTACATCCTGACAGCTCTGAGGCACTGCGGGGCTACCCAGCCGACCGATCACAGTTCTTACAGTCAGCGTCGCCTCAAGGTGTAGTTCCATCTTTGCGGCGCACGTCGGGCTACAGCGTAGGCTACCCCATCGGTTCAATGCAGAAGTGTAAATTACACTAAAAGAAGACCGTGGTCTCAATGTAAACTGATTATTTTATAGAAAAGTACAAATGTTGAGTATTAAATAATTGCGTGATTAATATATTTAATGTTTTGGCATGCTCCCCCGCAAGGATTTTTTTTACATTTTAAGGTTAAATGCATCAATCTGGTGCTCTTTGAGAGATCAAAATTAAGAGCTTCAACCCATGAACTGCTCGTTGAACAAAGAAAAAGCATTGATTTGTACCAGGACAATAAAGAGGGCATCTTTTTAGTTATGAGAGTCTACATTACATTATCAATGGTGTTTTAGGATGCCAAACAATTATTATAATAATGTAATAATGATTTATATAATTATTCCTATGACGTAAAATCCATTTAGCCTATAAATGTACTATATAAATGAAAATGAATATTTTCAAAAGTATATTTTAGCCTACATTACACTATAATATAGGACAATTAAAATATTTTTGCCTAATTTCTTCACTTACAAGAAATAAACCCTTGAGCTTTTATTTAGGAGAAAACACCAGATAACCATGCTGATCGCGTGAGCAAAGTAACCACCCAGCACAGACAGGATGCCTATTCTTAAAGTCTTGTGCTGTTTTATAAAGACACAAAGCCATATCATGGTTTCAATTTTAGTTCGTTGGCAAAATATAACGCTAGAGACCTTAATGTTAGGTTATACATTTTACATCTTTACATATGTGTTGGGAAAAGGGAGAAGAGAGAGTTCGGCAAAAGGCGGATTCGAACTCGGGTCGAGCGCATCAAAAGCTGCTTTCAAGCACTTCACGCCCTACTCGTCACTCAGTGCAAATTACAAGAGAAAGCGATAGAGAGATATGGAGGGAATGAGAACACGCTTACAGAAAGAGTAACCAAATAATTTCAGTGACTGACTGACGGCGAAGGAAACTCAAAACAGGGGCTGGGCTCAGCTGACGACAGTGTGTCTGCGTGCTCCGCTCTGCAGTGACTGACTGAGACGTGAAGCTCAGCAGGTTCACCACAAGCCGGTGAAGCGGCCACGCCCTCCCTATGCATCTACCAATCAGTAGCTACTTTGAATGAGGGATAGAGAGCAGAGAGCGCTCACTCTGACTGACCATTTTTCTTGAAATATTTTTTAAATTTGGGATCTTTGCATGCCATCACGTTTGGGGGGGCATTGCCCCTCCTTGCCCATGCCTATATCCGGCCCCGGCTGATAGAACTCTGGTTCGGTTCACTCACAAACCAACCACAGGATTTAGTGATCAGTGATTTTAGCATCATTTCATTCCATCTGCTGATCGTGAAATCTGTTGAGGAACAGATTTTATCATTGATCTGTATAAGCCATGTTTTTTGCAATTTTGACTTCTGCATGTTATTCTCTAAACCATTTGACCAAATCATTAGACCTCTCTGAAATTTCTAACCACAGCAGAAGAAATAACGTTGTTTTCATACCCAGAGGAGGCATGCCACACCTTTTAGTGTTCTAAGAAAATATTCTGCCAGAATTTGATAATCTAGGACAGGTCACTTTGTAATCTGGGACACTTGTATTAGCCTTTTAAAAAGGCCTACGTCTTGCAAACCAGATCTTTTCTAGCAGAACCTGACGCTTAGTCCGAGGTTCTGAAGATTTACTGCGGTCAGTGCAGGTCAGCCGTTCCCTCAGTGGGTCAGTCTGTCACTGTCTGACATGAAACAGGCAGACAGGAGTGGTTAGATAAGTGAAACATGTTATTAGAGGTTTTATTCGTGAGAAAATAACAAGGTGTCTTTTTAATCCTGTGTTTTTAATATTTTGCAGTATGATGGCAGGTCGGATGAAGACCTGGAAGACTCGGAGTCTCCTGATCCTCTTCAGCCTCCTCAGCCTCACTGAACATTTTGGTAAGAAATAATATAAACTTGAACAAGTCCAGGCTCTCTTCTACGTCTTCAAAGTTTTAACGCCTAACATTCAGTCCTGTTTGATTTGGCGACAACACTTGTTTCCAAGGTAACGTTACACCTCTGAACAGGTGAATACTACGGTGGCCGAGAGAGCTCAACGCGCTGCAACTGAAGAAAACACATGCAAATAAAATAAAAAAACACCCGCAAATTAAGAAAACATCTTCATCAGTTTCACAACACACGTGTGCTCCAAATACTCACAACACCTCTGTAAATATTTCCGTTGTGCTCTGTGTTATTTGCAGCGCGTTTGTATTTGGTGGTGTTGTGAGTATTTGGAGCACACGTGTGTTGTGAAACTGATGAAGATGTTTTCCTAATTTGCACGCGTTTTTTTCTATTTGCATGTGTTTTCTTCAGTTGCAGCGCGTTGAGCTCTCTCGGCCACCGTAGGAATACACAGTGTGTGTGAAATCAATACAGCAACTGTTTCATTCTCAAGTCTCTGTAGTAATAACCAGGTCCGTCGTCAGGGGGGGTCAAAGGGTACAGACGACCCAAGGCCTAGGGGGGGTCAAAGGGTACAGATGACCCAAGGCCTAGGGGGGGTCAAAGGGTACAGATGACCCAAGGCCTAGGGGGGGTCAAAGGGTACAGATGACCCAAGGCCTAGGGGGGGTCAAAGGGTACAGATGACCCAAGGCCTAGGGGGGGTCAAAGGGTACAGATGACCCAAGGCCTAGGGGGGCCAAGCAAAGGTCTATGGTTGACCCTTGAATGGGCTCAAGTTAGAAACTTTACTTACTGTCTTTTATAAATAACAGAACTTTTTAGATGTATTTACATGATAAAAAATGTATTATTATCATTAAAACATTTCAAACTTGTCATCTGATAAACCCGCTCCCCGCTATTATTGGTGGTTATTAGCCTGGCTAACGCCAGACCCAATCTCGTTGAGAATTGGGTCTGGGAACCACATGTTCATTTTCTCGTATTTGAGGCGTGGTTTACGAATGCCCAGAGCCGTTTATTGGGTGCTAAGAATGTCTATCAAATGCGCCTGTACGTAGCTCATAGCCAATCGTTTCAATTATACCAGATGACGTATGTAGAGCGACAGAAATTAGACGAGGGAGCATAGCGAGGGAGACGACGATGGCCGATGGGTCAGAGATTTATGTGTAGCCTACACGATGGCGTGTATCTAACGGCCGTTTCACACCGCATGCGTGAGCGGCGCGTATTTTTTCGTCGTGCATGTTAAGCAATTAATGCATTCACACCGGGAGCAGCGCGTGAGCGTCGAGCAGGAGCGGCGCGTGAGCAGCAGTGAAGCGGGGGTTTCGAATCTGTTTTTTGCTGCATTGCTCACGCTAAATTAAAGTGAAAGCACATTTTTTTATGGACAAAAATAAATGTGATTTCACACAAAAATTGCCCAAAATGCACAGAATTAGCATGTCTAGTGAGTTTTAACAAGAACTTGAGTAGGCAAATAAAAGAAAATAAAGACTCTAAAATATTTATAGAAGATTTACCCGGTAAAAACTTGTTTTTAATTATTCAGTTTGGGTGAAAGTTGTGTATTATATAAATAAATAAAAACTAAAGTAAACTAGCCAGAAAATATTATATATAAACGTTCTTTTAGTTCATGTAACGTTAACACACAGACAGCTACAGGCTAGCACAACCCAAATCAAACCCGAGTGTGTGGTTTATTTGTGTTTTGTTTTTTATCCGCGGAGTTGCGGTCTTGTAAACATCGAAAGTATGACTGAAACTAATAGATTGGAGCCATTTTCTGGGTTGTTTTGTTGTATTACATTTAACTTATATGCGAATGTTGTACACCTCCCCATTACAAACTTTCAAGACTATCAATGTTATAAAATGACCAACTTCTAAAAACAAATGTATAGTAAAGAATTGCTCGCTTATATATAATGCCGAAGTCATATTTCAATGTCTTTGGAAAACAAGAAAAAACACAAAATGACTTAAGCAATTATGCTATGAGGCTAACGATATGTAGCTTTGGAGCCGCTGCTGTGACACTGTACAAACGCTTCCAGTGTGAATCCTCTCGCGCGTCTGCAGCTGCAGTGACGATAGTTACGCTGACGCGCTGCTCAAGTGCCGCTCACGCTTGCGGTGTGAAACCTATGTGTGAAACGGCCGTAAGGCTGCATCGAAAGGTAACTTCGCGTCTACTGCCATGTTTGATCCATAGGTATAAACAAACTGCTTCGGTGTGTCGCATAGACGCGTCATCGTCTTGCTGCTCCCTCCCCGTTCTGTGATTGGTTCCCTAAATGAGGCGAAAAATCTGGCCATGGTATCCAGACTGCCTTTCAGCGTGAATTGAATCGCGCTGCGGTTAGGCAGTATGGGGAAACCCAGGCTAGGTGGTTATTGTTATTACTTCTTCTTCTATCCCCTACAATGATCTTGTATTGAATGCACTTTTTGCTAACTCTTACTTCCTTCCCTAGGGATCTACCCCACTGATGTGATATGGTAGACTGGGTACAGTTGAGACACTTTTTGCGTTTTGATTTTTCACACAAAAATAGATACTGAAAAGAAGTGAATTTCTACATGACATGCCACATGACATTTCATTAGATTGTAGACTAAGATATTATCAATCAATAGTACCCATAAGTAGTTTATATTTTCCACAATTAGCTCATAAAAATAAGGTGCTTTTTGTCTTAACTTTGTCTCAACTGTACCCATGTGTGGTACAGTTGAGACACCCATTTTTAATGATGTAAAGGTAACTAAATGTTCATTGCAAATATAATAAATAAAGACAAATAAAGAAAAAAAAAACAATTGGGCAACATGTTTATTTATTCATCCATTTAAATTCATTCATTTTATTTAAATTAGCACTGGTTAAAATATATAAAACAGGAACAATATATTTAATATATTTATTAATAATACACAGTTTAAATATCACAAATATCAAATTTTATTTTCATTTGCGTCCTATGCTGGCTAATTACGACGTTAAACCTGTTATCATAACACTGAACAACTAAACAGTGTGTTTCCTAATAGAAATCTATCAGGGGTACAGTTGATACACTGTGTCTCAACTTACCCCGCTGGCCACCTCGCACATTTCTCTAGATTTTGCAATGATCTTGCATGACACAATACCATGAAATATGCCAGTTTTTAGAGCACAAAATAACGTTTGTGATGACACCAATTACGTTTAACAGTTACATAAGGATAATAAGCTATTCATTGTGGAGTGTGCATGGTGAAGTGAACGTCTATACCTTAGAAAAAAAACTTTGCCGATATCTTCGGATCGGAGATGCGTCCGTTGTTCAAATTTCCCACGATCAAAGATGACACTAATACGCATGTGCACAGCAAAAATCACAACTTGTGCTTGCTGCGCACGCAAGTTATTTAAGGTGTCTCAACTGTACCCAGTCTACCCTACTGTGAGCTCTCACTAGTATTTATTGTCAGATGTAGATCTGTAGTTGATGCTTGTATGTTGTCCTCAAATGTAAGTCGCTTTGGATAAAAGCGTCTGCCAAATGAGTAAATGTAATTGTGAAAATACAGTCAGAACATTTGGCCATTCAGATGTGCAGGAGTCGCTGCAGGCTGCCAGGGGCCCTGAGACAAGCAGCCAAAACAAACAGAGAAGAATAAAATCATAGGAAATCAATGTGTTCAGAAGCACCGTGTGTGTCTGACAGGTGAAGGTGAGCAGCTAACAGGCAGTCTAGCAAAACTTTAGCTTGCTTAACCTTTAAATAATGTAACACCAGAGCTGCCAACTCTCAGGCGCTGAGTGTGGCCCTCAAGCAGTTTCACACTTTCTAACGCTGCACGTCGATTTTCTCAGGCAGTGAAAAACAAATGCATAACTGATAATGTAAAAAGGCATGATAATAATGAGCATTTGGATGATAATATAGACACGCCATTTAATGCCACTGTTGACCACTAGGTGGTGCACTTTGATTATGTTTTCTGATGTGAATGTGTTCTCTGTCTGTAGAAGTGGTCATACCTTATGGACTGCTTATGGATTACTAGTGTTCTTAAATATTATTGGTGTTTGTTTACTATGGTGGCACTTGTAATAACCTTTGAGTAGTTAATAACTAAAGTACTTACTTTGTTTTGTTACAAATATTTTAACCTGAGAAAAACCCAAATACAGAATGGGGAATATTCTGTTATGCATGTGACTTAAACCTTATTTGTTGTATTTCTGCAGAACCACTTACACAAACACAAGTTCCCCAACCTCTGTTACAGTCTGTGTAAATGTCCTGGGCTCTGATGAGCCTCCAATGCATCCTGTCACCTGCATTCTAACCAATGTACCGAATGGTCAACATTAGAGTCCTCCATTTTAGATTCTAACAAGTCGGGGCGAGTGAACTCCACCAGCTGATGCGATGCGATCTCACTCCGAGTCGCGGTAAATAACTGACAGAGTTTTGCAAAATAACGTCTAAAATCTGAGGCGCAGACCTGCTCTGTGTGGGACTGTGAGCTGCACTTTATCTGAGGTGCTGAAATGAACATTTGTGTGGATTTGTGGTGAGATTTCTGTCTGATCAAAAGTGTAGTTTAGGTTCAAGGTTCAATTTATTTATAGAGCACATAATAATACAACAAAAGTTGACCACAGTGCTGTACATAGGATAAAATAACAATCAGAAAATCACAGTTAAATTCTACGCATTGCCATGGACACCTCAACATCTAAGCAGCGTCAATAAAAACCTATTAGCCTACACCAGCACATACTCATGGACAATCAAATGCCAAAGTGAAAAAGTAAGTTTTTAAATGACCCTTAAACTCAGTAATAGAGGAACATTCCCTAATAACGGGGTAGACAATTCCACAGCCTGGGGGCAGCCGCTGTAAAGGCGAGGAGATTTGTTGATTCCGAGCGCAATGCTCTTTTTGGTTTATGTACCCGGATAAGATCAGCTATATAAGTAGGGGCAGTACCATGTAATGCTTTAAAAACAAATAAGAGTATCTTAAAATTAATCCTGTATGAAACTGGCAACCAATGTAGTTTGTGTAATATTGGAGTGATGTGCTCGAATTTTCGAGTGCCTGTCAGGAGTCTAGCGGCCGCATTTTGTACTAGTTGTAATCTATGTAGACTTAATCTATGTAGTTTAGTAAGTTTTGTTTATCCACCTCCTCCTCTCATCCAGTAGTTCAGTCCCAAACGGTTCTGTGGTCCTGTGTCAAATCAGCAGACATCGCAGGCGTATGCACAGCAGAGTATAGGGCAGGTAGACTGTTTAAAAATGCTATGAATTCTCATAAATGATGACGTTATTCTCGTAATATTACGACTATTTTTTTTCTAGACCTGTCATAGTAAAGCCTATGTGGGAGAGATTCTGAACGTGCAGAAAGTTTTGAACATCAAAAGAAACACACGAGTTAAAGTGCAGGAGTTTACTGAATTAGACATATTTAATATCACTGAGGTGAGTAAAGGTGCCACAGTCATATTTAACTTTTCATTATACAGCAACATGGTGTTGTATGATGACAAAAACAACCTTGTAAAAGTTAAACTAGAGGAGAAAAGTGCCTGAAAGCTTTACTGCATTATATACCTGGATTTTGTGTTTCCCTTTGTATGAATAAAGATTAGTAACACCCACAAGTTCCCTTGTAACAGCCTCAAGAAAACTGACCTACAGTAAACACTAGTCAGCAGCACATCACAGGTGAGAGGATACAGCTGCAAATATGGTTACAGTATAATAAGCTATAGATGTGGTAAACCTCTGCTTATATTATTATGATCATTAGTTCAGCTGACACAGCCATATACTCATACAGTATTTCTGTTTAGTCCATAATTTGACCAATACTTTGATTAATGTAGTCCTCAAGATTGAATTTGATAGATGAAGTACGTGTATTTGTTCACTAATAATTCAATTGTATGATTTATTGCTTTGCAGTAATATCTTTAATGTTTGATTTTACTTTTCTCTAATCAGCTATTTATTGAAGGCATTTTTTTCTCTCCTTGTATTAAGTGAAAACGAGGAACATTACTGTCACAGTCTAATTTGAAAGATTAAAAAAAAAAAACTGTAATGACCTTTTGTGCTTTATAATCAAACTGAGTACTGAGAACTAAGGCCACGCCTCAAACTCATCCAATTTCTGCACACAAGTGCTTAAGCACACCTTTTTCGTTCACCTCCTGTTCTGTCCTCTTCACACGCCTTGCATGAATTGACAGGCAGATGAACTCCATCCCCAATTACTACACTGACAAAGATGTTCCAACTTGACTTTCTTTTAATGTAGCAACTGGCAGTAGGGTAAAACTGACAAAAAGAAAAACAAAACATATATCAGAGGTCTCTGAATTGCCACTGTAGAGAGCCCAGGAAATAAACTCAAATTGTACACAGTATTTACAGATACTAAATCAAAAGGATAAGCTAATGGTAAGCATAATGCAGCTAAATGCAATTTATATACACTTTTCTCACTGGTAGTTAGCTAGCACATGTGGCCGACATAGACAGACTATCTGTATGTACGTACCCACTGTTCTGTGAAAATATACATACAAACATATCAACAAATGATCTCTTAAGTTTATTTTACATACCAACGATGCTTTCAAAGACCCAAATGTCAGGATGATGACCGATGAAAGACTGAGCTTTTCCTAGGCTCTTACATGGAGCACTTCCCTGATGCTTACTGATGATGTCATCAAGTAGAGACACCGATCACCTAACCTAAATGGCTGCTATACAAAACCCACCAGCAGGGGGAGTTCTAAGTAACTTAAAACGTCTATCATAATAAAACAGCACACCTCCCCTTGACTCAGCTTTCTCATAAGCGTGACAAACTTACCTCCAACGACGGACTCAGAACTCTTTCTCGAGTATCTAATGTCAGATACACAGGAGTCTTCGCCTTCTCCCAAACAACTTCGTCTAAAAAGTCGGCTGCATTCAGCATTCCCCGGCGATCTCAGCCTACGATCTCTGACAATTCGAATATTGTCGGGCCTTCGCCTGCTAGCAGCTCCAGGGGAAGCTCCCGGCTTCAGCGCTCCGAGCACACAGCCGGGCCGCTCAAGGTCCAGGTGCTCGAGTGACAATCGAAGCTATCGCTACCAGCAACCTCCGAGCCAGCAATCCGACCGTCCATCCACTCCAGACATTTCCGAATGGACAGCCATCCAGCTCCATCAAGAACTCGACCGGAGAAACATCTCCTTCCAGCACCTCTACAATAAATCGAAACTATTTCAACCGTACAAGGATTCACACACAACTCTCCAATGCCGAGCTTCCCCAGCACTTCCGGGTCACCAGCGCTACTTCCGGGGCAACGCCAACGACTCCGCGGCACATCCCACTGCAACAGAAGCGCAATACAACCCCACATCAGCCCTCACACAGGACCAGGTCGTATCAAATCCAGTTGCACCCCAACCTCTTTCTCATCCCTTCGTCATCAACCCGAGCACATGTCCATCCTTTCTTCTTCCCTTGTTCCTGCTTTCCCTATCCCATCTCCTCTGGCGCCATCGGTCCTTCCTACCCCGATACCAGCATCCCCAGCCGCCAAGACCACACCTACACATGAGACCCACGAAAACGCCATAGACCAGACTGTCCATAAGACAGATTCTCGCCGGTAACCACATTGAACTCGCTTCACCGATTTAATCCATCCTCACATAACCCACTTATTCCAAGGGAACTGCAAACCGTTCTCAGCCCTCAAGCAACCACTTCCCACCAGATCCACAGAACTAACAGCAGCAGATTTTTGCTGTCTCTCTGCCTCCTGCCCCAATTCCACACTTCCAAACCCAACCATTCAGACAATCACTCATAGCTCCCACACCATCAATCACTCCTCAACCAGTAGGGATGGGTTTTGCTACTCTGTACTTTTACGGTATCGACCGAAACAGTTTGCAGCCAAACACACAAGCAACACACCGAAAGAAAGAGAAGAGCACGCCCTTTTCTCCTCATGTGCCTGCATCATAAACTGTATGATAAAGCCGCACACCTTCGGATGCGGTCTCAGGCATGTTCGTCTCTGTTGCAATTTTTCACCACAAGCTCGGGTTTCCGTTGGTGTCATCTTCTGGTACCGTCTAACACTTCGCCATACATTTTTATTCTATTTATTTCTATTCCCAAACATCCGCCGGCTCAGTCAATGCAATACCATCGATCACGGCATCGCCCTCATCCGTACCGCAGGGGAAGGAACCTGGCCATCCAAGGTAGATATCACCAGCGCTCCAAAGTTTCCCATTCACCCCAACTACTGGCACCTTTTCGCCTTTCTCTAGAAGGGCGCTACTACTTTGCAGTTTGTCTAACCTTCAGGCGCCACAGCAGCCCAAAAAATAAATAAATAAATAATACTATAACAATTAAATTGCAAAAATTATTATATATTGAATAAAATATATTTAACATATATTAACATCATAGATGACTTCCTCACCTTTTGACACCCTCTACGCCACCATCTTATGGCCTCAACATCTCAACTTCTGCACTCCACAAACTCCAATTAAAAGGCCCTCTCTCCCCAGAGAAAACAGAAGGCCCCAACACATCACTGGAGTTCCTGGGCATCACCCTCGACACAGGGTCACTCCAGGCATCCTTGCCCCCGAGAAAATCCACCGCATTTCCTTGCTAATTCCCAATTTCCTTCTGGCCACCGTAGCACCATACGCCATCTTCTCTCACTACTAGGCCACTTAACTACGCCACCCCGATTATCCCACAAGGTCGGTCCTTCCCGTCACATCTCCTTTCCATAGCCGCTTCCATCCCATCTCTCCATGGCCACATCAAACTGGACACCGCATGTAATGGAGCTTGAACACAGTTACATTTCCTTTCATCCTGGAACGGCATCTCCATCCACGACAACCACGTCACCAAAGCCAGAAGTCAACCAGCTCTTCACAGATGCTGCCCCTTCTGTTGTCTTCGGCTACTATGGCAGTTGGTAGTTGGTTTGCAGCAGACTGGCCACTTGAATTTTCAGCCCTCCCTCCTTCCCCTACCATCTACGTCACATACCCAGTCTTATCGCAGCCATTCTTTGGGGCTCTAAACGGACATAGTGCAGTGGTAGACATAATTAACAGAGGACGGTCCCGTTGCCCAGACATAATACAATTCATGCAGAGGCCGACTCCATACGCGGACAGAGTCCTAGAATCCATGTTCCTACTGGCATTTTTGGCTTCTCGCGCTGCTCAGAGTTCATCACCTCCAGCCTCCGCTACCATCCGAGTCTACACGGCACCATGGCCCGACATTTCCATACAATCCGCAGACACACTCATTTATCACCTCAAACGCAGCGAAACCAACCAATCCGGTCTACCGCAACCCATCTACCTCTTCCTACTCAATTCTTACCTCAGTCCGTACAAACCAATAGGACTCTATGTAGACTCGAGAATAGCCAGCCACGCTTTCCCCCAAGATCCTCTGTTCGTCTCCAGGCATGGAATCCCAGACAACATAATCAAATCCTTGGCCGTTGGTCCTCACCAGCATACCTCACTTATATCCGCTATGACCTAAACAATATCAGAAACGCTGACGCACACCTTTCCATCTGAAGTTCCTTTGGGGGCCTGTTAATAACTAATGCACAAGCCAAGTGGTCCCCCCTACAGGCTGTTTACCTAAAGTGATTGTTAATGATTAAAAAATGTCTCCCTATTTGTTTTGACCAAAACTGTCAGGAAACCTTAGAACCTTATGTAAAGTCGGCACGAGATCGATCCAATGGCGGAGTTCGATTCGTGGTGAAGGTTTCACGCGTGTTCCGTCTTTCCCATGGCAAAGTGATTTTTAATTAAATGCAACACATTTAATCTTATGTATTAACTCGTTTCATCTGACTCCATAAAATGAAAAAGGTTTATCAATGATATCTGTGCATCATTTAATACGTTAATGCTTGACTATTCATTTTAACTCTAATGAAAATAAAGTCAAAGTCTGTTAGAATAATCAAGTATAACAATTTATTATGTCAGGTAAATGTATTATTACAATTCCATAAGATAATCAATGGCATGCAAACCATCAAATGTTTCTAGAACAAAGAAGGATCATTTTACCTGAAGAGACTACGTGAGGCTGGGAGTAAAAAAAAAACCCAGCCTCACGGACTGATCTGAAAACAGACAACAGCCCCGAACTACCCGTTACACCTACTTTTATAATCAGACCTTACATGATATGTAAAACACCAGGTTACAATGGAAAATTACTGAATCCCCCCACCATGTCTATTGGGGGCAGACCATTTGCTTAGTTGTATATTGCATTCAGACAAAAGGCAAAAGGTGTTAACTCAAGGACACACCCTTTTGTGTGCAAGATATTTCTATATTCTTAAAAACCTTATTAACTTTTCTTTTACTTCTTTTGGAATGAGACATTATTACCAGTCACCCTGAGACCTTCAGAATGAGATCAAACACACCTTAAAGATGATCACATTCACATTAAAAACATATATTCTTGTGTGTGTGTTCAGTGTTACTGACAGAGAGAGAGAGAGAGAGAGAGAGAGAGAGAGAGAGAGAGAGAGAGAGAGAGAGAGAGAGAGAGAGAGAGAGAGAGAGAGAGAGATGTAGCTCAGAGGAAGGGGGTAGGGTGTCAAATGTTAATATGCAAGCAATGCCATTTGTCTTCAGAGGGCACTGGTGAGAGTAAGTTCCAGTTTTCCAGTCTTACACTTATGTCTTGTTTTTAATATTAGCCACTACAGTAACAGTAAGTGTGGTTTATTCATATAGGGACTACTTACAGAAATGTAACCAACATTTTAATAAAGAAAGATAAAGAAGTCAGCCAACAAGGAACACCTACAACTGTTCCAGCTGATCATAAAGTATAATCGCCTTATTGCCAAACTCTGGCCCTATGTCAGCCAAAAAGACGCTGAATCGCTAGTACATGCATTCATCACATCTCGCCTCGACTACTGTAATATAATTTTTTCTGGACTACCAGCACATTCTATCTCACGTTTGCAATATATTCAAAACTCTGCCGCAAGATTACTAACTTACACCAAACAAACTGCTCATATCACTCCAATTCTGTTCAAACTCCACTGGCTACCCGTGTCATCCCGCATTACTTACAAAATTCTTCTACTTACCTTTAAATCACTAAATGGTCTTGCTCCTTCCTATCTTTCTGACTTACTCTCTTCTTATATTCCCCCTCGAACTCTCAGATCCTCTGGTCGTGAACTCCTCTGTGAGCCGAGCTTTCGCCTATCATCTATCATCTATGGGTGGCAGGTCTTTAAGCTGGAACTCTCTTCCCCTGGCTCTTAGGACAACAACCACGCTGCATGAATTCAAGTCTAAACTCAAATCCCATTTGTTTAAACAGTATTATCAGTCGTGACACGTTTTTCCTAAACATTCTTCATAACTCTGTATTACAGTCATAATGTTAAATTGGATACCATTAGCCTTTTGCATCTTTACTTCAACTGTTCACCTTCCTGTCTGTATATAGTGTTGTTTTTGTCTCTGTTTCTGTCTGTATTTCAAAATGTAACGCGATATGCAATGATTGCTTGATTGTTTTTATGTACTGTCATTGTGAAGTGTCCTTGAGCTTGGGAAAGGCGCTATATAAATTAAACTTATTATTATTATTATTATAACATTTTGGTTTCAGAGGTGAGAGATGATGAGTGGGAGGAGCTCAGCCCCGACATCGCTGCACTGCACCGCCTCAGAGGACTGTCTGAACACATGTCTCATGAAAGATTCAAGAACGCTTCAAACCAAAGGTATCTGGAAAAATGTTTCCTTTTCAACTGGGAAGATATTGGCAGAGATGGGGACTCGAGTTTGAGACTCGGACTCGAGTCGCACTTACAGGTTCAGTGTGTAATATTTCTGAGGACCTATCGACAGAACTGCAATATAAGATAACTATTTTTTCAGTTTTTATTACCTTAGCCCTAGTCCACAATCTGACTTTTTCCTCCTTTGTTCTTAAACAAATCTCTGTGCCTAATAAAATTGTAAACAAAGCATGCAGTGGTGCAGGGGTTTTCAAAAATGTTCGGTTTCAATGACCTGATTCAATGACCTGCATTTTTGTGTGGACGAACGGCCAAAACGCGTAGAAAAAGTCAGTTTTCGAAAATACCTGTATTTGTGTAGACAGGGCCTTACAACGAGCCATTTATATCTACATAACCGCGGGCGCCCCTTCCATGGACGTCGCCACGTTGCATTGTCATGTTTCTACAGTAGCTGAAAATGGACAAACAGCGCTACAGAGCGCATTTCATTACTACACTCATCACTGTGTTGAATACGTACGGTAGAAGAAGAACAAGTAGTAATAACTTACAGCAGGGTCGGCAAATAAGTATTACATCGGAGCAATATTTTCAACCATTAGATGGTGAGTGAGAATATAAGCCATAATAATGACCCAAATTTACATGTTCTTTGGTTAGTTAGTTTTGTTGGTAAGGTGCAGGACTTGCAACCCAGGGGTTGAGTGCAGTTTTTTTCTCTCTCTCTTCAACAAATGGATTCTGCAGTGAATGTTTCTCGACAGTTTGGGCTAAAGTTAAGGTCAGTAATTTTACAGGCGGCGACATGAGTCAGTTTCAAGTCTCTCCACCTGAGAAGTTCACGTTCAAAGTTGACAGAGGAACAGAGACATCTGGAACAGAGACACAAGTGGATGAAAATCAAGTGAATACGGTGATTTACACCATAGGAGAGGAGGAGGATGATATACTGGTTTTCCTCAATTCAAAAACAAAACAAAAAAGGGACATTGTGCCAGAGTGTGCTAAACCAAAATGCATGTAGCAACAGTGATTGAAGACATTGATGAGGAAGTTGCATTTCTGGGCTCACTGTCAGCTTATGCAAATGGCAGTCCATGGATGAAAGACATAATGTAGGTGGACAATCACAACGCACTGTACAACCAGGACCAGTTCAGCAAGGTGAAAAGACCAACAAAGGTTCTGATTCTTTTCCTTCTAAACGCCCAGGCACATCCAACTCCCACTCCTGCCAAAGTTTAAAGAGGAGCTGGACTGTATGGAGCAGAAGGGAGTTCTCAAAGGTGGAGGAGACCACTTAGTGGTGTGCACCTGTGACGCTAGTGCCCATGGGTTTTAGCCTCCTCGTCAGCGTGTCCACCTCCCGTACCCAAGGTCGCTGGTTCAAAGGACCGTGCAGTACGTTCTCAGGGGCAGCCGGTTACACACCTATGGTGCTGGTGCTTAAATGCACAGGCAGGGGCAGGGTGAGAATATGCACTGAGCTGAATAAATCACTGAAGAGAGAGAATTATCCCCTCCCCTCAGTTGAACACACCTTAGCACAGCTTGCTGGGGCCAAAGTTTTCAAAGCTAGATGCCAACGCAGGATTTTAGCAGATTCCACTGTCTAAGCAGTCATCTCTGTCAACCACTTTCATATCGCCTGTGCTTTTGAATCTCGTCTGCACCAGAACACCTCCAGAAGTGATGGATGAAGTGCTCATTTGGAAAGCCACACAGACAGAGCACGATGAGAGACTGCGGAGAGTGCTATCACGACTGCAGTTGGCAGGAGACAAGTGTGAATACTCCAAGAGCAGGACAAAGTTCCTGGGGCAGGCCATTGATGAATCTGTCTTCAACAACTGTGAGAGGTGTGCAGAGTTCCTCACTGAGACCGACCACAAGCCCATGATTCCCCTGCTAGGATCAAAGAGCTTAGATGAACTTCCACCACGCATACAGCGTCTATGCATACGTCTTAAAAGGTTTGCCTACACCATATCACATGTGCCTGGCAAAGACATTGAAACTGTGGATTTGCAAAACACTAGCTTAGGACACACCCAGTATGATCCCCAGCTAGTCATACACATGCTCTTTTCTAACACACGTTTGGAAAAGTGCAGTCCTGATGCCAAAAATTGGATGTTGGTATCACAGGGACAATACAAAGACCTATGACTTATCATGTCACCTCTTGATAAAATGCGACCTCGCCCTCTCTCCCTCTGCCTCACTTGTGTTCTGGTGACTGGCCTGACCCGGCGGCCGCAGTAGCTTTCCAGCATGGCCTGCTTGGACCTGACATGCATGCAAACTCTGATCTTACAGACAGAAAGTCCTGCTTAGGATCCTGCAGCCTCTCATCTGTATCACAACACAGCAAAAGACTGCAACTGAACAATTCTTCCCCACATAGCTACACCACAACGGACCTGCCACCTAACAAACTAGCACTCCAAACTTGGCATAGTTACATTGATCACATAAACATGAATATTCTTCTTATTCTGCTTTTAAACATTCACACATATGCAGGAGGAAACTTACCGTTTCTGCTGCACATGCTTTGTTTGTCTGGTCTGACCACGTGTGCTTGTGCACGCCAGACACACAAATGGCAGAACACACACACACACACACACACTGTCCATAGACGAACAAGATGGTGCAGCAGACGGCCGCCTCTGGATTACGCTCCGTAGTGCTTTTTGTGTTTTTGTTTATTAACGCTGTTTTCTGCAATCCCTCTCTGGTAACTTTTACCAGAGAAGAGCTCTTAAACATTGGACTTTCAACTGCTCGCATTATTCTACCGCTCTTTATCAAACCCGGTACTTTCTCTAAATTATTAGTTGGAGGAGCAGCAGCTCTGTTTGGGTTCTACCAGAGGCGTCGCAGGGGAAAACTTGCAGGCGCACTGGTTAAACTGGGACAGCGGGGATTTCGCACTGCGCTCCCTTCAATCCACCTGGCGAATGTCCGCTCTCTGGCCAACAAACTGGACGAACTCCTGCTCCTCAACAGAACTCGGACTTCTGCAGATCTGCTGCCCTCTCTTTCACCGATGCCTGGCTCACCGAGCGCATCCCGGACAGCGCACTTCACCTACCGGGATTTAATCTCATCTGCGCGGATCGCAAAAGGGAGCTCACGGGAAAAACACGGGAGGCGGACTCTTTCTATATAAACGAAGGTTGGTGCAGAGATTTCACAGTGTTGAAGAAATCATGCAGGCCTCACCTAGAGATATTATTTATAAACTGTAACGTTTTATTCACCAAGGGAGTTTTCCTCGTTTGTTCTGGTCGCTGTTTACATTCCACCTCAGGCCTGTGTTAGTGAGGCGTTACTACACCTGGCCGACCAGATAACTAACGTGGAGAAAAAACACCCAGACTCCCTACTCATAGTTCTTGGGGACTTCAACAAAGCAAACCTCAGTCTTGAACCTCCACAGTACAGACAGCATATTAAGGGTCCCACCAGGGACACTAACACACTGGACCACTGCTACACAACATTAAAGGACGCCTATCGCTCTGTTCCCCGTGCTGCCTTGGGACTTTCTGATTACTGTCTGGTTCATCTCATCCCGACATACAGGCAAAAACTGAAATCTGCTAAACCAGTTGTAAAGACTGTGAAAAGATGGACCAACGAGTCAAAGCTGGAGTTACAGGCCGGCTTTGACTGCACTGACTGGAGTGTTTTTGAGGCTGCAGCCACTGACCTGGACGAATTAACTGACACTGTGAAATCTTACATCAGTTTTTGTGAGGACATGTGTGTGCCGACTAAAACCTTCCGCACATACAACAACCAAAAACCCTGGTTCACAGCAAAACTCAGGCAGGTTTGTCAGACCAAGGAGGCCTTTAGAAGTGGGGACAGAGTCTTGTACAACCAGGACAGGAACACGCTGACTAAAGAGGTCAGAGCTGCAAAGAGGAGCTACGCTGAAAAGCGAAATAACAGCTTTGCAGCCAACGACCCTGCCTGAGTGTGGAGAAGCCTACGGACACTCACAAACTACAAGAGACCCTCCCCCAACACTGCTGGCACTCAACGACTGGGAGACTGGGAGGTTTCTACTGTAGGTCTGAAAAGCCCAGAGTCACACCTCTCCACCACTCCAACGCCATCTTCAAACAATCACCTTCCCCCACTGCCACGCTCTCAAAAATCCACAATATCCGTGATTTCCGCCGTCAGCTGTCTGTATCTGTCCCGACTTGTCTGGCTGCATGGTATAAATCCACAGGCTGTCGGCTCTCGTACTAAATAACACATGTGCTCCTTCAGCTGTCCAAATGTCACTTCTCTTCTAGTCTCGCGTAGCCAGACCTTCAGACTGACGGCTGAAGGTCTGGAATTCATAGCAGCTTTCTTTGGCCAAGGCCCGCCCATAAGGCCGTTTGACCGACATGTCAAACAACCAATTACAGTTCGTTTCGTTCAGCGTCACGTTTCGGGGCGTGGAAATGTCCCCACAACAACAGACCGGCGTGCAACAAGTCAGTCAGCATGTTTGTTTCATGTTTGCCCGCAAACGCGGCTGATATCCCCTTCGCAGTTAGGTACTTCACTTGATCTTCCATAATAGATAGGAGGGGACACACAACTAATTTAGATCTGCTGGGAATCATTCTAAATGCTAAAAGGGTCGGCCAGGCTTGGAAAATAATACTCTTCCCAAATCCCGTTGGCAAACAGGCTAAAAAAGCTCTTTTTGTCTCCACTAAGTGCCTCAAACAAAACTCCTGGACATCTCTTAAAGAGTCTATGCCGTCAACCTCGCAAACTTTTGAGAATCCTACGTTTAGCTGATCTTGATAAATGCTCATTGTCACTCATGTAAACACAACAGTTTTTCTTCCACAATCACACGTCTGCGCTTTGTTTCCCGGCGGGCCGAAAATAAACGCGACACTCGCGCCCCCCGGAAATCCGATAAAATTCAACCAATCAGATGACGACTTCAGCATTCCTGAAGTGTTTCCAGTTAAGTGTACCATATGCATCTGACGTTTAGCCAACGTTCCGTGGAATGCGTCCGGTAACACTTTATAATAACTGCACGCTATTAATCATTTGTTACGCTTACGCATGAGTAAACCGTTCATTCATCATTCATAAAGCATTAATAGACATTCATAAGCAGTTTATAAATACAGCTATAGATGCTTTTTTTTCTTGATTTATAAGCATATCTATAATGCGTTTAATAATTGTATTTTCATACTTTGTTAATGATCAATTAATAATTTCTAAATGAAGTATAGCATTTACAAAACAGTTATTTAAAAGTTGTCAGTCATTAATAAGATCACTTAGAAAGTGTAAGTAAATGTAGTAAATACAGGTAGTTATAAAGCATTTAGTAGTGGTCAGTTAACTATTTTGTGAGCTAATCTAAAGTGAGGACTATTCATGCCTTGTAAAGCATTTATAAAGGAGATTTAAAGGCGCATCAATCTTCTAAACAGTAAAATGTAACAAACACAACACAGTGATACAGAACATAGAAATATTTAACAGCCTTTAAATCTCCTTTATAAATGCTTTACAAGGCATGAATAGTCCTCACTTTAGATTAGCTCACAAACATAGTTAACTGACCACTACTAAATGCTTTATAACTACCCGAATTAACCCTGAATTACAGCATAAATACATGTTAATAAAGCATTTATTAACACACTAAGTAACCATCACTATATGTCTGAATAATAAGATGTATGAATGTACATTTAAATAGTTTATTAATCATTTACTTACACGTTCTAAGTAATGTTATGAACCACTGACAACTTTTAAATAACTGGTTTATAAAAAATGCAATTCTTCATTTAGAAATGATAAATTGATCATTAATAAAGGATGAAAATACAATTATTAAACAAATTATAGATATGCTTTTAAATCAAGAAGAAAGCATTTATAGCTGTATTTATAAACTGCTTATTAATGTCTATTAATGCTTTATGAATGATGAATGAACTGTTTACTCATGCTTAACTAATGATTATTAGCGTGTAGTTATTATAAAGTGTTACCATGCGTCCTTACCTGCTGCTGGATCTCTTAACTCGGGCCCCATGGATGGATGTGTCCCTAAGAAGAAATACTGTGCTTGTTACTTTTTTCAATGCACATTTATTTCCCCTTGATTAAAAAACAGACTAAAACGGCATCTAGTGTTGTAGTCAAGACCGCCCAAACCGAGACCAAGTCAGGACTAAGACCAGGGTTTATCGAGACTGAGACAAGAACAAGACTTTTAGGGGCAGAGACCAAGTCGAGACCAAGACTGAGGGAGGGCGAGACCAAGACAAGACCGAGTACAAATGCGGTCGACCAGTCTCAAGACCAAGACCGGTCTCTAGTACTACAACACTACCAAGATCTGTACTGACACTAGAGCCTGACCGATAAATTAGCCAGGACGACATTCACCCAGGGCAAACATTATTTGATCACAGACAATGTAAGAAACTGCGCTTAATGCATGGTCGTGCTTGACCCACATGTTTGTGATCCAAACTGTTTTTGGTTGCTGTTTAAATGAGCTATAAAATGTTAAAGGGGAAATATACTCTCCATAATATCTCAGAGCCCGACGTGATGTCTGCCTGCTGAAAAGAAATTCTAAAACGTGGATTCACACACATCTAAATGATCACCACAGTTTCAAGGTGGACAACCCAGATTAGTGTCACAGTCTCACATTCTGTTCCTCAGGACAGATTGATGGCCTGAAAAGTTTTTGCAGAATCACTTTATTTTATCTGTTGGATACTAGGGCTGAAATGGCACCCATATGTATATTAAATAATATAAATATGATGGTTATTATTATTTAAATAATTTATAAAATATTAGCTTAAATAATAGCTTATAATAGCCTTTTTGTTGTTGTTTTTTAACCTGTCCTGCCCAGCAGCCTGGTAAAGAGTATGATCAGCTGGATATCATAGTGTGCCAGACAGATTTTACTTTAACAAGAGAGTATTAATATACTCCTTTGTCTGTTTATTAATTATTTAAGTTGATTTGTCACTTGGCTGGACAGGGTGGCAGACATGGGGATGGGGGGGCACAAGAGAAAGGACAACACCTGCAAGAGAAGTGGGATGGGGTCTTGGGGCAGAAAAAAAAACAAACAACAAACAAAACATGAAAACAAACAAAAAACAAAGAGACAACTAGCCGAACAGCGGCAGAACGCGACGGCAAAAGTCAGCGGAGAAAAACACCAGCAGCAAGTCCCAGCCGTACTGCACGGGCCTGACTGAAGCCGGCAACCTCGGGTATGGGAGGCGGACACGCTGACGAGAGAGCTAAACCCCTCTGGGGCACATGGCCAGTGTGGTCGGGGTGGGTTTGGTGCTCCTCCTTGGGGGGTTGGGGATGAGACCGGCCTCGGGTTTACGGGACTCGGGGGCTGCTGGCTCTGCCTGCACTCTGGGGAGGGATGCCACTGGTTGGGCTGGGGCACTGTTGGCCTGGTTCTCCCGCGCTATCGCTCCGTGGCAGCGGGGAGCTTCCCGGCACGGCTTTCTGCTGTTCTTCCTCTGGGCGGGGCGCAGCTTCCCCCGGGACATGCGGTCTTGGGTCCTTTGCGCTATGGGGGTCACGGGGTGCCCGGGCTACTAGGGGTGGGGGTCTCTGGGCACTGCACGGATTGATACCATGGTAGAGACCTGTCAATCACAAGGTAGTCCCGCCCAAAAGCATAAGCTGCACACACAACCTAAACCAGCAATCCCCTGCCACCCAGCACCCCACCGCCGCACAGCGAACAACCAAAACGGCCAAATGCCACGCAATCATCAACACCAATGCACAAGTGACGAGCCCAACGCGCACACTGCGCGAGCAAGGCGACACCCAATGCCCGGCAGCCCCCCGCGAATCCGCGTGCGAAGTCGGGCAAACGAGAGAGCGGCACAACACGACAGCGACACCACTAACCCACCCACCCGTCAAGGGCTGAGAACAGAATAAACCGGAGCATAGCCCCGCTCTGCACCCACACTGCACATCCCGAAAACTAACTTTAAACTTCAGTATCCAGAGGGGTCCAACAACCGGCCGACAGAGAAATGGGAAAGTGTGGATCCGAGGCCAACGAAGCAAACCAGGGACGCAAACTGGTCCCTCCAAGCCAACGAGGAAATGCCCCCCCTGGACTCCAATGCACAAACTAAACACACAGCAGCCATTCATCAATCCGTGCAGTGCCCAGAGACCCCCACCCCTAGTAGCCCGGGCACCCCGTGACCCCCATAGCGCAAAGGACCCAAGACCGCATGTCCCGGGGGAAGCTGCGCCCCGCCCAGAGGAAGAACAGCAGAAAGCCGTGCCGGGAAGCTACCCGCTGCCACGGAGCGATAGCGCGGGAGAACCAGGCCAACAGTGCCCCAGCCCAACCAGTGGCATCCCTCCCCAGAGTGCAGGCAGAGCCAGCAGCCCCCGAGTCCCGTAAACCCGAGGCCGGTCTCATCCCCAACCCCCCAAGGAGGAGCACCAAACCCACCCCGACCACACTGGCCATGTGCCCCAGAGGGGTTTAGCTCTCTCGTCAGCGTGTCCGCCTCCCATACCCGAGGTTGCCGGCTTCAGTCAGGCCCGTGCAGTACGGCTGGGACTTGCTGCTGGTGTTTTTCTCCGCTGACTTTTGCCGTCGCGTTCTGCCGCTGTTCGGCTAGTTGTCTCTTTGTTTTTTGTTTGTTTTCATGTTTTGTTTGTTGTTTGTTTTTTTTTCTGCCCCAAGACCCCATCCCACTTCTCTTGCAGGTGTTGTCCTTTCTCTTGTGCCCCCCCATCCCCATGTCTGCCACCCTGTCCAGCCAAGTGACAAATCAACTTAAATAATTAATAAACAGACAAAGGAGTATATTAATACTCTCTTGTTAAAGTAAAATCTGTCTGGCACACTATGATATCCAGCTGATCATACTCTTTACCAGGCTGCTGGGCAGGACAGGTTAAAAAACAACAACAAAAAGGCTATTATAAGCTATTATTTAAGCTAATATTTTATAAATTATTTAAATAATAATAACCATCATATTTATATTATTTAATATACATATGGGTGCCATTTCAGCCCTAGTATCCAACAGATAAAATAAAGTGATTCTGCAAAAACTTTTCAGGCCATCAATCTGTCCTGAGGAACAGAATGTGAGACTGTGACACTAATCTGGGTTGTCCACCTTGAAACTGTGGTGATCATTTAGATGTGTGTGAATCCACGTTTTAGAATTTCTTTTCAGCAGGCAGACATCACGTCGGGCTCTGAGATATTATGGAGAGTATATTTCCCCTTTAACATTTTATAGCTCATTTAAACAGCAACCAAAAACAGTTTGGATCACAAACATGTGGGTCAAGCACGACCATGCATTAAGCGCAGTTTCTTACATTGTCTGTGATCAAATAATGTTTGCCCTGGGTGAATGTCGTCCTGGCTAATTTATCGGTCAGGCTCTAGTGTCAGTACAGATCTTGGTAGTGTTGTAGTACTAGAGACCGGTCTTGGTCTTGAGACTGGTCGACCGCATTTGTACTCGGTCTTGTCTTGGTCTCGCCCTCCCTCAGTCTTGGTCTCGACTTGGTCTCTGCCCCTAAAAGTCTTGTTCTTGTCTCAGTCTCGATAAACCCTGGTCTTAGTCCTGACTTGGTCTCGGTTTGGGCGGTCTTGACTACAACACTAGATGCCGTTTTAGTCTGTTTTTTAATCAAGGGGAAATAAATGTGCATTGAAAAAGTAACAAGCACAGTATTTCTTCTTAGGGACACATCCATCCATGGGGCCCGAGTTAAGAGATCCAGCAGCAGGTAAGGACGCATGGTAACACTTTATAATAACTACACGCTAATAATCATTAGTTAAGCATGAGTAAACAGTTCATTCATCATTCATAAAGCATTAATAGACATTAATAAGCAGTTTATAAATACAGCTATAAACGCTTTCTTCTTGATTTAAAAGCATATCTATAATTTGTTTAATAATTGTATTTTCATCCTTTATTAATGATCAATTTATCATTTCTAAATGAAGAATTGCATTTTTTATAAACCAGTTATTTAAAAGTTGTCAGTGGTTCATAACATTACTTAGAACGTGTAAGTAAATGATTAATAAACTATTTAAATGTACATTCATACATCTTATTATTCAGACATATAGTGATGGTTACTTAGTGTGTTAATAAATGCTTTATTAACATGTATTTATGCTGTAATTCAGGGTTAATTCGGGTAGTTATAAAGCATTTAGTAGTGGTCAGTTAACTATGATTGTGAGCTCATCTAAAGTGAGGACTATTCATGCCTTGTAAAGCATTTATAAAGGAGATTTAAAGGCTGTTAAATATTTCTATGTTCTGTATCACTGTGTTGTGTTTGTTACATTTTTACTGTTTAGAAGATTGATGCGCCTTCAAATCTCCTTTATAAATGCTTTACAAGGCATGAATAGTCCTCACTTTAGATGAGCTCACAAAATAGTTAACTGACCACTACTAAATGCTTTATAACTACCTGTATTTACTACATTTACTTACACTTTCTAAGTGATCTTATTAATGACTGACAACTCTTAAATAACTGGTTTGTAAATGCTATACTTAATTTAGAAATTATTAATTGATCATTAACAAAGTATGAAAATACAATTATTAAACGCATTATAGATATGCTTATAAATCAAGAAAAAAAAAGCATCTATAGCTGTATTTATAAACTGCTTATGAATGTCTATTAATGCTTTATGAATGATGAATGAACGGTTTACTCATGCGTAAGCGTAACAAATGATTAATAGCGTGCAGTTATTATAAAGTGTTACCGGACACATTTACTCTTTGTTCACAACTAAGAGTGAGAACAGTCAGATTATTGTAGCTGCTTCTAACTGTAAAAAAACAGCTCATCAAGGTAAACAAACACTGAATGTTTAAACCTTCTTCAGAGCTATGATTGATCCCCAGGACAATCAGTTAATTAATCAATACATATATTGAAAGAAATATCTTTTTTTATCGATTAATTGTGTAAGTCATTTTCTAAGAACAAATGTCAAACATTTGATGGTTCTAGCTCCTCAAAAATTATGATTAGCTGATTTCGCTTGTCTAAATGTTTTATCATGTCATAAATATGGCATGATAAAAATAAAAAATAAATCAATAATCATTAGAAAAACAATATTATATTTTACCTGGAATGATCACAGTTTCATATCTTGTGTGTTGCTTGACATTTTTATACAAATTAAAGTGAAATATTTTCTGTGAGACTGAAATTTATGGGATGATTATAGTATCAAAATGATTAACACGTGCAAGCACACTTATCAATGAACTTGATACATGTTGCAGAAATGTTTTATCCATGCCTTTCAACTTGCGTGTGCAAAATTCAAAATTGAATGAATGTGAAGCAATTTGTACAAATAGAGACATTTTTGTGAATACAAATGTTTTCCTTTGTATTATTAGTGTATCATAATTTGCACATGCAATACAGAAGATGTGCATGTGTGGATCAGGTGACGCGCGTGCATTCATTGACGTCTTTTGTTTGCAGATCTCGTTTGATTCATTTGGATTTTGAGACTTTCTTTTCGCGGTTTTTAAGCATTTCACAACCCACACACAAACGTCTCAGGTTACTACTGTAACCATAGTTCCCTGAGAAAGGGAAAGAGACGATGCGTCATCGACGCTTTGGGAACGCCCCCAGCGTGAATGCGTCTGAGCATCAATGTCAACTAGTCCAATGGAAAGAATGAGCGTCACGGGCGGGTGACGTCATGACCAGGAAGGCATAAGAGCACATCCGGTGAAACGCGGCATTAGCTTCAAAAAGTCGAAGCAAGCCGATCACAGGGATGCAGGAAGTATGGCAGGGTGACGCATTGTCTCGTTCCCTTTCTCAGGGAACTATGGTTACAGTAGTAACCTGAGACGTTCCCTTTCGAGGGAACTCGCGATGCGTCATCGACGCTTTGGGAACGAGAATACCCAAAACGCCATAATTCCAAGTACCTGAGTGTCAGTCTGTTGGAACTAAGCACTAAGCACCTGAGAACCTGGGGCAGCATCCAGGTCCAAACTGTAAAACCTGACGAATGTGAGCGGTGAGGACCAGCCTGCCGCATCACATACGTCTTGAAGAGAAACCCCAAATAACAAGGCTTTAGAGGCCGCCATACCCCTCGTAGAGTGAGCTCTGACCACCAAGGGACACGGATGGTGAGAGTACTCGTATGCAAGTGAAATAGCCTCGACTATCCACTTACTAACCGTCTGTTTAGAAGCAGGAAGACCCTTCTTAGGTGATCCAAAGCAAATAAATAACTGGTCGGACTTCCTCATTGAAGATGTCCGATGAACATAAGTATCCAGTGCTCGCACTGGACACAAGAGGTTCAGCCTTTCCTGGTCCGCAGATGTAAAAGGAGGAGGACAGAAACCTGCAGCACAATAGGCCTCGGAATAATGGTAGGCACCTTTGGAACATATCCATGTTTCGGGTAAGATTGCCTTGGCCATCCCCAGTGCACTCAAGGCAGGTGGGGACCGAAAGGGCCTGAAGGTCTGACTCTTATAGGGACGAAATAGCTAGCAGAAAATAGTCTTAAAAGAAAGGAACTTCTCTGAGACCAAATCTAAGGGCTCGAAGGGAGCCCCAGATAGGCCTTCTAGAACTATTGCAAGGTCCCAAGCCAGCACCCTAGTGCAAGTTGCAGGCCTCAGCCTCAAAGTGCCACGAAGGAAACGAGTGATCAGGGGGTCTCGACCCAAAAATGTACTACCCACCAGGGCGTGGAAAGCCGCAATGGCCGCCACGTATACCTTAAGCGTGGAAGGACATAGACCTGATACAAAGCGTTCTTGCAGAAACTCGAATACTGTGTTTACTGAACAGTTAACCGGATCCCACTGACGCTGGTAACACCAAGAAGTGAAAAACTCTCGAAATAGTGAATATAGTTTCCTCGTAGCGGGAGCTCTGGAGCTTAGAATGGTCTCAACAACCTCGGTTGAGAGACCACTCTCTATGAGTTGGGCCCCCTCAGAGGCCAAACCCACAGTTTCCAAATGCCCTGCTGGGGGTGCAATATTGCATCCCCTGCCTGAGACGGAAGGTCTCTCCTGATCGGGACCTCCAAGGGAGGTCCGTTGAGGAGAAAAATTAGGTCCGCAAACCAAATTCAGCTCGGCCAGGGTGGTGCTACTAAATAGGCTTATTCCATCCTGGCGGAATCACTCCAGAACTCCTGGGAGCAGACCAACAGGGGGAAATGCGTACAGACGTAGCCTCGTATACGTCTGCACCATAGCAACCAGCCCCGAGGGGACTGGTTGAGTGAGGGATAACCAGAGTGGACAGTGCGTCGTATGCTGAGACGAAAACAAATCCACTTCTGCCTGGCCATAAAACTCCCATATTTGCTCCACCGCCTCGGGGTTGGAGCAAATATGGGAGTCTATGCAATTCAGAATGCGTATACACTGCAGCCTGGTGGGGCCAGAGCTGCGTCTACACACTTCGTGAATGTGCGGGGTGATAGAGCTAGACCGAAAGGAAGTGCCTTATACTGGTGTTCTTTGCCCCAAAGAAAACCTCAGGAACCTCCTATGCTGAGGGAGGATGGAGATATGGAAGTATGTGTCTTTTAGATCTATCGTGACAAACCAGTCCTCGGATCTGATTTGAGTCACGATCTGTTTGACTGTCAGCATCTTGGACTTGAGTTCCAGCACCAAACACTCCAACAGAACAAGATCTAGTATGTGACGCAGCTCTCCATCCTTTTTTGGAACAATGAGATAACGACTGTAAAGACCCGACGCAACGTCGGGTGAGTACACCTGCTCTATAGCTTTCTTTGCTAACAGGGCCTTTACCTCTTGCTCCATTACCAGAGCCTGCTCGGAATGCACTAACGTGAGCAACACCCCGTTGTAGCCTGGAGGACGAGAACCAAATCTGCCTCTTACTACTAACTGCAGGACCCAAAGAGATATATTTGGCAGTAGCTTCTGCGCTGCCAGAAAATCTACCAAGGGAACCAGCCCCTCGAGGCTGGCCTCTGGTGTAATAAAGACAGCCAGTTCGGGGACCTGAAGCATACTGGCAGGAACCACCCAAACTGACTGTTTTCGAACCCCCCTCAGAGGGCGCGAGTCCGACGCAATGTCGAGTTGACGCTGCGCCAAAAACTCGCTGGAGACCGCTGCGCCCCGAAGCACCAAGGGTGGCGGGGTTGGCAGAACGGTCCCCTGAGGGCACCGAGATGGAAAGGGCACCGTATAATGAGGTGTACACCATTCCACCCCGGTTGGGGCTGCCCTCACCGGTCTGACGCCAGACCTTTTCTTTTGAGCCGCAGCCTTCTCAGCGTGAAGAACGGTCCTCGGATCCGGCTTCTGCTTTGAAGGCTTTGGCTGCTGTGTTGTGTATGAGAAACTAGACGGCTGGAGCTGTTCACGCCCAGCAGCCCCAGTGGGTTGGACATAGCGAGGGAGAGATTATATTGTATCTTACTCCATGATTCCCATCAAATTGAGCCAGAGGTGTCTCTCAGTGACCACAAGGGCTGCCATCCCTGAGAGATAAATCTGTGGCCCGACGGAGTTCTCAAACCCCATCGGGCCAAACTCCCTCACTTCTGCCAAATACCACAGCGGGTCAGCCTGATATGTTTGTAGCACTGCTATAGTGTGCAAGCAGGCTCCTGCTAGACCCACTGCCGTAAATGCTTTTCCCACTAGATTAAAAATAGTTTTCTTTAATGGTTTAGTGAGAGAAGCCGACGCCTTCAGGGTCGATAATGAACCGGGAGACAGATAGCTCGCAAGCGTCTGTTCTAGCCGGGGTATTGCCCCATAGCCATACTCTCTTAACCCCCTAATATCTGAATATACATGAATGTGGGGGCTAAAAGACAAGAAGAGTTGGCTTTTTCCATGATCTAGACAGCTCGCTGTGCAGACCGGGAAAAATGGAAGGCCCCGTGATGGAGGTGAAAAAATAGAGGGAAGGAAACTTGTTTAATTTATTTATTTATTTTTTAGAACGAGTGCCCCTTATTTCTGCTGGCCATGACATATTTAATTTATCTACAGCCTTAGTAAACACCTCCACCAGCTTATTTTTTATATATATATTTTATATATATTCACTTTATTTTATACATAATATATAAACTATCATATATATATATATATAGGTTTATATATTTCTCATACGCTGGGGAAAGAGATGGCAAATCCACTTCCCCCATGATTGTGTTTTTCACTTTCAATGCCCAGCACATCTACCTCCTCGGAGGTAGAGCACTGAAGCATTGGTCTCTCTCCCCGGGCGGAAGAGACCGCAGCGCGGGCTTCCGAGACCGGAGAGAGAGCACTGGATCGCTCGGGAAAGGGAGGAGATAAGATCCGCGGACCCGTCTCCAACCCCGTAACGAGATCCTATTCGCGATCCACAGGAATGCATTCTCCGCGCTGCCTCGGCAGACGCGTGTCCTGCACCCCGAGGATCGCGAGCCTGGCCACTTTCCTCGAAAAGTGACAGGCGAGAGTGGAGCATGCGAAGCGAAAGCTTCTCACAATGCTGGCACTCAGCCCCCTCGAAGGCTGAGACCGCATGCTCCACTCCCAAACAAACGACACAAAGCTTGTGTGTGTCCCCACCCGTTAAATAACGCGGGCAGGGAGAAGCACACAGTTTGTACATTTGTTTCGCCATAACTCTTTCAAAATATATGCAACAGACAACAATAAATAGACAGAGACAGAGTAACACAGATCGCTTGCTGAGACACAGAAGCTAATGCCGCGTTTCACCGGATGTGCTCTTATGCCTTCCTGGTCATGACGTCACCCGCCCGTGACGCTCATTCTTTCCATTGGACTAGTTGACATTGATGCTCAGACGCATGCACGCTGGGGGCGTTCCCAAAGCGTCAAGTGACGCATCGCGAGTTCCCTCGAAAGGGAACAACTACAAATGAATAGGCCTGGTGCTAATTATTAATGTGTGCACAACTACCCATCTATTTGACAAATTCACAAATGTACGTCGCTACATTTAAACTAATACAATACAACTTGTGTGTGCAAAATCCAAAATCACATGAATGTGCAGTTTGTACAAATAGAGACATAGTTGTTAATACAAAACCTTGATTTTGTATTAATGTAGGCCAGAATTTGTGCATGCAACAAGTAAGATGTGCATTTGTGGATCAGGTGACACGCGTGCATTCATTGACTCGTTTCTGAGTCGATCCTATTTGATTCATTTGGATTTTGAGACTTTCATTTCGCGGGTTCCGCCTTGCACGATCCACACACACTGTCTGAGAACACCTGCTACCACTAGATGGCAGTATTCTGCTGAAACAGACAACGGCAGCGTAATCAGGCGTTCTTCCGCATTTAAGACGCTTAATGAGAGTGATATCGAAGCACCAAATTTAGTACACAATAATATAGGCCTACCCCTATTAATAAAGCATACTTTATAGAGGCAAACATTACGTCAGATTATGAACAACACCCATAGAAAACCATTATAAAACGCTTCACGTGCAATCGCGCGTTGCATGTTCAGGAAGGTGTATTGGCTACTGAGTTTAAATATCACCGTCTTACTGCATTGACGTTAAGCTTTTTCTTTATAATATGCTCTATGGGAGGAAAACTATATAGTCTACAGACAAGAGACTACATGAACGTACGGCGTTTCAAGTTAATACAATTTTCCTTCATGTTAAAAAAAAGGTGAAATTTTGCAGTTGCGTTCATATTGTATGCTTATTTTTATCTGACTACACATTGTATACATAGTATACAAGCTTTGGAATTTGAAAATGTCTGTTTTTAAATATTAAAGACGATTTTTGCAGTAGGCCTACATTTGTTTTCCCTTGACCCTTAAAGGGATACTCCACTTTTTTTGGAAATAGGCTCAATTTACAACTCCCCCAGAGTTAAACTGTTGAGTTTTACCGTTTTTGAATCCATTCAGCCGATCTCCGGTTCTGGCGGTACCACTTTTAGCATAGCTTAGCATACATCATTGAAGTGGACAAGACCATTAGCATTTCTCATTAAAAAATGACCAAAGTGTTTCGATATTTTTCCTATTTAAAACTTGACTCTTCTGTAGTTACATCGTGCACTAAGACCGACGGAAAATGTAAAGTTGCGATTTTCTAGGCTGATATGGCTAGGAACTATCCTCTCATTCCTGCGTAGTAATCAAGAAACTTCACTGCCGTACCATGAGAGCAGCAGGCGTAATGATATGACGCAGCGCCTGAAAATAGGCCACCTTCCGTCAACACAACGGAACTATTTTCAGGCGCTGCGTCATATCATTACGCCTGCTGCTCTCATGGTACGGCAGTGAAGTTTCTTGATTAATAGCTAATGGTCTTGTCCACTTCAATGATGTATGCTAAGCTATGCTAAAAGTGGTACCGCCAGAACCGGAGATCGGCTGAATGGATTCAAAAACGGTAAAACTCAACAGTTTAACTCTGGGGGAGTTGTAAAATGAGCCTATTTCCAAAAAAAGTGGAGTATCCCTTTAAAGGAGAACTCCGGCGCAAAATGAACCTTTGGTCTAATTACACATTGTTACCTAGTGAACCGTTATCTGAGATTTGTTTTCATGATTATCGAATGTAAATAGTTTTATCTCTAAAAACAGTTTAGCCTATAAAGCTAGTATAACGCTAGTATATTGGGCATAGTGTAATGACAAATAAAAATCGCTTGCTAATACCACTAACAAGGCTGAAAATAGCCCCACACTAACACGGTAGCATAATGAGGGTCCCTACCTTCAAACCGAAGCATTGAGAACTTTGTCAGTGTCCAGACAGTTTAATAAGAAGATATTTTTTACATACAGTCAACTTCGCGTATACAGGCAGAAGCCATCTTTGAAATACCGTCTCTACCAGTCGATCTACGAACGCCGATCCAAGACTGCTGTTCACGCTCACCTTATCACAACTTATAGCTCGTTCACATCTCACCAGCGCACTTGGATCGGCGTTCGTAGATCTCCCGAATCATCTTTTAAATAAATCACACACAGTAAACAAAACCTTAACAAAAAAACTTTGCAATGAACTTTGCAATTTAGACGCGCAAACTGCGAGCCGGTGCGGTGAGACGTAGCCTACATGCTCGAGCAGATTCGGCTTGAAGTCGTTCATCCTCGGATGCGGCGTCGCGCGCGCTGTTACAAAAAAAGCTGTGCACACAGCCAAGCGAAATGGGGTCTTGCCGGTCTTGCGCACCCAACGCGTCATTTTTTGCCGTGCGCACCTTCGCGCTCGTGCGGACGCGTCGAGTATAAACAAGGCTTTACTCCGTGTCAGCGCGCGCTCTGATCGGTAAAGGTGCACAGACCTCTCCCGAATCATCTCCAGCAGTATAGCCTCTGAAGCACCACTAACTCCACCTCCGTTTCCCTCGTAAGATGATATTAGTATTTAAACATTCTCTATGATAAAAAATGTTTGTAAAAAATATTTGAATAGCACGGTTTTGGCGGTTATAGAGTTCTAATGACGGTGTTCAACTATAACCGTCGGTCTCACAGTTATATAATAACCTTACACCCCTATTGGTTACGTAACATAACACTTCATCAGACCTCTCCGAATCGAATCGTCGAATCCTCGACTATTAGAAGTCAGCCCTACAGTAAACAATTATTATTTTATATAAAAATTACTGTAATTAATAGGGGTGTGACGAGACGCTT